>NW_026623255.1:2444905-2446584 GCF_030028575.1 Malurus melanocephalus
AAGATTGGTCCATCTCAGAGGAACAGGTTTTATTTCCATACAAATAAACAGCTTCCACTGAGGAGGAAAGCTGCACAGAAAAGGAATTATTACAAGCACACTATTTCTAGTAAGTCTCTGTGAGTGGATCTTCATTTCTTTGCTCCTTGCAAAGCCTATAATAACACCRATCCACTTAAACCTTATTTTGTTTGCAAGAAGCAGCACCTTCTTTCTCACCACTGATTTCCTGACTTCAGCAGGTTCACAAGAGGGTTCACCATCCCTTTRTTGTCCACTTTATTAACAAGTATGAAGGCTTTCATTTACTACTTGAGCTTTCCATGAGCTCTAAAGATCAGCAGATATACYACTAAAATACAATTTGACTGCAAGCAAGGACCAAAAGAATAAAGTGGAACTAGAACTTGCAAATACTGGTTACTTGAGGACTTGTAACTGGCACCAAGATCCCTCACTTTGTAGACAGATACTACCTTTTCTACAAAGATTAAGCAGCACAAGCAGTGTCTCCCCTCCACTGACACCACGTTTTTCCTGAACACAAAATAAGTCAGTAAGGTTTTCACTCTGTTTCATTCAACCTCTCCAACCAGCCCAGGTTGCAGCTCTGTCTGGGAGTGGAAACAATACACTGGTACTGCAGCTCACTGGATTGATGGGGGAGAGAGCAAAGAAGAACACTGAAAGATTAATTAAGTCCCTTTTTTAATCCTTCTGATCTTTAAAAGTGTTTCAAAATCAGATTCAAAATACAGATATGGCATTTCCTTCTCACAGGCTTCAGGGGAATTTTGCAAGCAAGATTTTTGTTGTACTGAGMCACAAGAAGATCGAAGTCTGGGTTACATTGAACTCCACAGGTGATATGAAAGCAGTCTTAATAAACAGATGGTAGAAAATTTCAGTCCTTAAAGAAGAAAAACACTCAATGATGTCATGGACATCTAGCATCTTTTCACAGTGTTTTTGTGACACAGATGCTATGRTCACACAGCAGTACGACACGAATTACTGTAGGCTTGCTTAAAAGCATCTTTCCTGGACTCTGAGGCAAGTGGACTAGAGCTGTATTTCAGAGGGCTTTTTTAATTGAATAATTTTTCTTTCATATGCTGTTTTAACAGATGAGTGCCTCCAAAATGAATCAYAAAATGATTACTCTTCCAAAAACACATACTACTGGAGTGTAGTAAAATTTGTCAGCACAAAACACTAGTGATCTTAAATAAAATCAAACAAAAAGACAAAATAAGACCAAAGGACCATACAGTCCATTTGGGAAATGCTTCCTGCAGCTGGAGAGAGAGAAGCTCCCTGCAGTGCTAACATCTGCATGAGACAGAGAATTTATTTCTCCCTCTCTGCAGAAAGAAAAAGAGATGRAGGGAGAAGAGGAAATGGCAGACAGCAGATAATCTCTATTTTACGCCAACAGACAAAATGACAGTGGAAAAGACTTGTGCCCTCTGGAGTTCACAGGAAACCAGTCACCGGATGTGTCCCTTTCAGTTCAGTAAGTGTACACTCTGGCAGGTTGTGTCATGGATTTTTCTTAAAGTTACAACTACAAGCAGCACCACACTTTGCAAAACCTCCTGCTACTTGTACGTTGTAGAATATGAATACAGCCTTAAATAAATATTTATATATTTAAGTCTAGAAGCAATGATAAAATA
>NW_026623255.1:2446669-2455353 GCF_030028575.1 Malurus melanocephalus
TTTTTTTTTTCCTTTTGTTTAAAGAAACAAAACTGAAATTGCAAATCCAAGTTCTATCTAAAGGCTTTCACGTAACCTTTTCTCAGAGCACAGTATAAATGTTTACCCACGTCTCTCAAAATGTCATCAACACTGTGTTGGGGACATGCAGTACGGGCACTGAACCAGCTTTTACTCATACAATAATGTTAATAGCACAGGATGTGATTGCATTTTTATTTTTTCTTTAGACTCCTGAAAGTGTTTCATCAAGTGTCCAAAGACTACTGACCATGGGCTTTTCAGGATTTTCTTTTTTTTAATTATAATTGATAAGTATTTTATACAAGCACACAAGGGATTATATGACTCAAATGCTATTTTGCAGCTTTTAAAGTGTCTTCAAATAAAAGTCAATCACCAAACAAGATCTCCTCACCCCTGACCTCCTCTAACAATCCTCTCTCTTTTCCTTCTAAAAACTAAGGTGGCAGTAACAAAACAAAACAAAACAAAACAACCAAAAAAAAACCCCCCCAAAAAAAGAAGAGGAAAAATGCAACAACTCTCAATAATTCTGACAGTTTGTCAAACCTGTCAGGTTAAATGAAAAACTCATTGTAACACCGAAAACTAGAAATTTTTGAAAAACACAAAGAACRTAACCTTTTGGTTCTATTCATACTTCTTTTTTCTGATTGACACATGCCAGCTGTTCAATGACTGTTTTAATGCCTTCTACTTCCACTCTGTCAGTAAAAACAACAAAAAAAAATCAGTTCACATTTAACAAAGGGCTCATTTACAAACACCTCATTTAGCAASTAAAATTTGTATGTAGTTTCATCCTTGAATGTCTTCTGTTCATCCTACAATCTCATTCACCAGCGCAAGTCCATTTCACAACATCCTATCACCCTACTGCCACACTACAGAGATTTATACATATGTGTCCTTGAAGTCTCTCACTGAGAGTCAGAAAAGGACAGTTTGATAAGTTTGTCTTTTGACATGCAAGGAGCCCAAATAGCTTTCAGAAGTGTTTTWGCTCTTATTTTTAAACAGAAGATAAACTATGTTATAAAGTTAAGAGAAATTAACCTGAGAGTATTAACTGTCAAATGAGACGAGGGAAGTGAGATCATAGGACTGGAGCTTTTTGCAGAAATGCATGGAAAGAGGTGCTGATGGTTAATTAAGATTGTGCTGATAAGTGCCAAAAGTCAAGTTCTCAATTTCCCCTACACCTTTCACATATAATTAGGTTTAAAATAAAACAGAGTAACAGTGCTGACAGGCACGGGATCGCTTGTTTGTGCTCTGAGTCTGCTCTGTGTTACCTGTAAAGGACGGTGAGGTTTCATGTATATGTGCATTAAAGAGCTGCTTCACATCTTAACTGAAGAGATCCTAGCATGGCACAGACTGAACTCCTATTAGTGTTTAAAAAAAAACAACAGAAGRAACAAAACCACTTTGGTCACCCCAAACCAGAGCCAGGTAATTAGAAAAACAGAAGTCCGATTTGTAAGCTCTTCCAGGGTGCCAGGCTTGTTTGTAGTACAAACTACGCTGTCCCGAGCGCACTGTGGTGTTCAGAAAGCCGGGYTGGGGCTCAGCCCATTCCCCGCACACACACACACTGTACACAAAACCCTCCCACCCACAGGAAGGGAGAGATGAGGAGCCTGCGAACGCCTACAGCCCCAACAGCACCCAATCTCCATTCTGCATTGTGTCTCTCAGGTTTCTCGCTCGCACAAAGGCTGGCTTGTCATCTTTGCCACAAGCACCGCAGGCAGCAGCAAATTRGTGTGGTTCACATGTGCTGACTTGCAACGCCGGCTCGTGGTGAGACCTCTCTGGTTACTGAGTGTGCTGCTTCATACCTGAGCAACAGACAGCTTCACGCCTCAGCTTTCGCTCTCCCCCATCTCACTGCAGATTCCCGTTAACAGACCAATTACACACGTTTGCACGACAAAAATGCTAAGTCCGTGTATGAGGTTATGCACAGCAACACCAAACTTCCCAGAGCTGTTACTGGTTGTCCCACTTGTATTTGCCTGCCCTCCCCCAGCTTGCCCATGACTTCACTGTGAAGCAGCTCTTAATTACATGGTCACAGGGAAAGTTTCCCATAAGACCAGTCCTCCCTTCAGTGCCTAAAATGGCTGGTGCTTATTCAATGTGGACGTTTAATACTCTTTTTTTTCTTTTTCTTTTTGACATTCACTGTCATTTTATGAAATACTCTTCCCAGCTTGCTCCAGAAACACAACCAGTTCACTCACTCAGCACGTGAGTTTTCCTTCACAAAGCACGCATTTTTWATAGCACCCTAAGACACCAGGAGTCTTATTGGTACTTGATGACAAAGAGAAGATAAACTCAAAAGTGCTCTTTATTTAGGTGCCCAGTTTGAGACAACCAAGGCCTGATTATTCAGTACATTCACAGCAATGAGTCCATTGACTTCCTCTGCAGTCGCACTAATTTGACACTTCTCCCGTCATCCCAGAGTTTATTAGATGGCTACACAGCAAAACAAATCACTTCTCTTAATGAAGTATGCTGGAGTTTCTTTCCCAGGTGCCTAGCAGGTTCTTGCCTTCCTATAAACTTCTCCACCTCTTTCACATGGCACTTCCCAGCTCCYGAAACAGGTGAAGCTGTGATTCAGCAGGAGACAATCTCTCCTGCTCCTGTCTCGGTCTGCTCCATTGTGCACTGAAGTAAACAGGGATCTTCTCAGGTGAAAAGCCCAGGATCACATCAGGCAACTAAAACCCAAACTGTAATACATGAACAGTGATACTGCAAGCACTTAAGCATCCTTGACATCAGGAAAAAAAAAATCAAGGAAACACTCTTTGAAAKGAGACTATTTTAAGATTGCTAAAAGCAAACATTTCCCATCCCCTGAGAAGTTCTCATCACATGAGTGTGTGTGATTAATCAACAGGCTGATGCTGTTTTTACTGCAGGGCCAACCACAATGGAGGGGGAGCACAAGGGGGTACACACCACATCATTTATYAACAGATTTCATGGGTTGTTGCTACCAGCAGAAGGAAGAACCCAAGCCCTCAAATCTGCAGTTCAATTACCTCCAGATYAGACAAAGCAGACTCCAGAATCCAGGACTTCTTGCTCAACCTGCTTTAAAGTCTTTTCTCTGCTGTGGCCTATGCAGAGAGGCTAGAGGAATTGGTCAGGATGATTAAAAAAGAGAGAGAATGGGAAAGGAGCGCATGAGCAGCCTTGAAAGATGAAAAAGGCTTTTACAAAGTGACAGGGCATTTTACTTGCATGAGAAATACAGGCAGGAACAGACGAGCTTCCAGGACCTGTTCCCTTTTGGTCTGCTGTTTCTCCAAGCACACTGCAGATAACAGAGATGCTTTGTGCAAAACCTGCAGCTAGATGTTAGAAACTCTCCAATAACCAAAGTGTGGAGAGAGCTGCTGGAGATGCTCTTCCCTTGAACTCTCTGGAAATCAGTAATAACCTGTGCTCACTGTATCCTAACCTGTGCCATTAGGACTGGAATGATTTAAGACATGTTCATATCCACCATGCACACTTCTGTGTCACTCTCGGAAGCTGTTCTCAGAAAAGCGAGATTCATAAAACCTCACCTGCCATCCACCCGCCCTTATTTCAACATGCCTGTGTGCTTTGTGGTTTGAGACACAGCCTGAGTCAATGCTGATGTAAATACATCCATGTTATGTCAGTTCTGCATACAGACACTGCARAAAGCCATGAGAGATACTTGGCAAAGATTATGGGTGGGCACTCGTCCCACTCAGCACCCTTTACTGAACATTGCTGATGGACACGCTCTGGCAGCAGCTGGAAAGCTCTGGGCAATTATTTGTAACTGAGCTGGCAACTAAAGGCTATTCTTCTGTACTTAAGAAAACCAATTCCCTTAGAGAAGCAYTAGGTTAGTAGTACAGAAGTACTGGCAATACTTTAGGGGCAACCCATCTCCAAACACTCCACTCTTCTMTATGAGGACCATGGAAAGTCCCTTGCAAAAGAGCAACAGAGCTACTCAACTCCAAGTTTCTAACTCTCTGAAGTAGCTGGGAAATGATCTGTTCTGAACATCTATTAGCAGATCCCACAAATATAAAACAAGGAAAGATATTAAAAATAAATTACTACGTGCGTTATTTTTTTCTTCTAGACACATCTGGATAGCAATTCAGGGGAAGATCACTGGGAAGAGAAGCAGGCATTGTRCTGGATGTGAGCAGCCACAGCTAAACCTTCTGGAGCTCAGGGAGTCATTGACTGCACGGTGAGGATCTGCACTGAGTGTCTCCAGCCCAGCCAGGCTACAATTGTTGGGATGTCTTTGCACAAACCTGCCAGCCCAGGCACGCTGCCAACAGCAGTGTGGACAGATGGATGGGCACCCACACCCCCCTTCACCCTTTTCACCAAGAGCAAGGCCAACCCCCCAGCCCGAGCAGGGTGCCTAGCTGTGAGCAGCCTGCGCTGGGCAGATTCCTCCTGCTCTCCCACAGGCTTCTGTGTTTAACAGGAGGGCAAAACCAACACAAACCATGCAACTCAGAGTAATTAATAAGGGTCCAACTCAGAGCTCTGAACATAAGRGTGCCACTTCATCATGCCTGTGAGGTAGCAGCATCTGGCAGAAGGGCAAGCCCCAGACCAATAAGGCATAAATAACCAAACCAAACCCAAACCAAACAAAATGCCCCCCACAACTCAGGAAACCTTGAATAGATCTACTAGAGCTCACACATGTGCAGATAAATACTTTTTAATGTATCAGTTTAATAAAAGATAATACGAGCTTGAACCAAGGTGGCACAATTTGTCCATCTCTACTCAAAGAGAAYTAATGTAGGATGCTTACTCACAAAAAGTAAAAAAAGAGATGGTTAACAAAGCCATTCAGTGTTTAACAGGAAGTYCCAAGAAACACCAAATTTCTCAGCACTCAATATTGCAGCAATACATTTCTTCCTCTCCCCTCCCCCCTCTTCYTTCTTTTTCTCTAGAGGATGAATTTATCTCAATTCCAGTAAAAGCAGAAGTGAGGAAAAAAAGCAGCATGTTGACTGGTACCTTTGCTGCTGTTGAAAATGYAGAACAAATACGAAATGTCAGAGCCTGATACTCCCAGAGGAAAGGACTGGCCCTAGTCAAAACTTCTRGACTAAAGCACAGACATAGAAACCTCAGCCTGCAAAACCTCAGCCTACAAMCAGAACAAAAAGTTTTGTCTRCTCCCCTTTCTGCTCTTTTCATCCCTGAAATTGTCTTATACTGAGCAGTTTCCATTACTGTCACTGAAATCAAACCAGCAGGACCTTAAAGGGATCAAGAACTGGACTTCTGGAGAATGAAAGGGATACAAATAAAACATCTCTTTAGGGACATAAAAACTCCCTACTCCTAGGAAGAAGAAACAGAAAATTACACATTCTGTGTATTACCCATGTGAATTTAAATATAGTAAGGCATTGTTTCTGGTTACACACAAGTCAGCTATTTTTCCAACAAACTTGAGCAGGAACATTAGTGAGATGCAGAGACAGCCAAGCCATATCACTAAAATGCCATGACTGGCTGGTAGAGCAAGGCTGGGAGATGCTGGCTATGACAAGAAGGCAGACTGGTTATCAGGCTTGCAAGTCCTCTATAGAGCATTGCAAGTTTACATGGCTTGGGTTACTTTTGCACTATAAAAGCAAAAGTCCACTGATAAAGATTCCACATTTAAAAAAAAAAAAAAAATTCTTCAGATATTAAATAGCGAGAGTTTTGAACTTCCTAGAAATMAGAGTCACTGAATTTAAATATTTGTGATCACAGGACCAACAAAGCCCTCTTTCTTACTAAYGCATCCTCCTGTTCTCCCCCTTATTTCCTAGTTAGTTGTATCCTTGAGCCTTCCCTTTCACCTTCCCTTTTGCTCCATGTCTCTTGCCACCCTAAAAACAYGAGAGAAGAGCTATGGCTAGTCAAGCAAAACATGCATGCTGAGTTGATTTGGCAGCATCCAGCTGTTTGACATCCACAAGCACTGAGTTCAAGAGTCCCTTCAGGAGGGTTAACACCACAGATGTCTCCTCTCTACACACCTGCCTCTTCCAAAAAATCTCAGTCATGAATATCATTCACAGTCATCTTCAAATTTACTCTGAGACATCAAAACACTCCAAGCTGAGGAACAAGTGAACCAACTGCTTAAGGCTTATGCCTACAAGAAACCCRAAATATACAAAAATCCATGCTTCTAACACTTTTTTCAAGCCATAAAAGTGGCAGAAATCTTCAAATATTCATTATGTAAACCCCMAAAATTTCTTATACTTTGTATTATTCTTAGTTTGCTTTACAGTATTTTTCCTAGAGAATGCAAATTTGTACACAGGCCGAAAAAAATGAAGGTATTGCAAACAGAAGGAAAGGAACACTAACCCCAGGTACCAACAAGGAACTTAAAATCTGAGGAATTCTGGCAACTCATCACAAATGAGCTCTCACAGGAGTACCAAAATTAGGTTAGCAGTTTCTTGTGAACATCAGGTAAAGACAAAACCACCCCCAAAACACAAGGGAGCTACTGCCAAGAAGGTTTATGCTGCYTTTTTTTTCAGGGCTCAGCCACTGCTAATTAATAAAAATCATCATCCAGGTCTCTCTCCCTTTTAGTCAAAAAAAGGGTAGGGTTCTTCTTCAACATGTTCTCCCACTCCTCCAAAAAAAAAAAAGAAAAACCCAAAGGAAAAAGTGTTCAACTGGCAGGTAGTACACCTCTAGTCCACGCATGTGGCACATACTCAGATTTAAGCACATCAGCAAAAGTAGTCTGCAAAATTGCGATTCAGACATAAAGTTACTTGAGATCCTCCCCATCCTTTTGTTTTAATACATTGTATCCCTTACTTTGACTCTTTAGCAAATGTGATAATTCCTTTTTAAAGTTGCTAAAAAGCAATTCTTGACAAAAGTGACATTGGAAATTCCTACACTGAAGAACCAAAGGAAATAAGAAACCACCTTAAAACAGCTGTCAGTATGTGAGGTGCTTAGGGTCAAACCCCAAGGCACCGCGGCTTTTCGAGCAGTAAGCCACCACGCTTGTCAGAGAATAAAGTCACAAGATGATGAGGAAAAAAAATCGGACTCACATCTATAACATGAAAGGACCATTTCTGACATTTTTGGTTCATACACATATTGCACACAGGCAGCCAGTGTGCTTSAACAGCCAAGGTCAGCTATCCTGAAAGGCATCTGTATCTTCAGGAAGGTTTGAGATTTGGCAGGGGTGGAAGGGGTGAGGGCACAGGGAGTCAGTGGGCTTGTCTGTTTGGGCAGCACTGATAATGCTTTAACTGTTGCAAAACAAAAGAGAAAACAGTGTCAAATGCCTCATATTGAGCAATGCTCCAGCTCCTACCACTGCTTTTACAGAGGACTTCCCTCGTTTGATTTTTTTTTTCAGAGAGATTAAAAACAACATACAGAGAAGTCAGCGTATTGCTTGGAAACATCTGCCAACATTAACATAAGAAAACTGAGAATATTTTTAGGACCAGCYTCTACTACGCCCATTTATGTATCAGCAATTGCAAAACAGCATGTATCAGTGACAAATCAACTCTACCAACTAGTCTTCCAGACAGGGCAATCAAAGTATGTATTTTAAAAATACCTGAGTCACACTGGTGGAGCCAACCTCCAACACAACTTGAACGTGTTAGATTTAATTAGAAGGTGTTGACAAGTACACACACATTTATTCCATAAAAAAAAACCCAAAAAAACAGTCACCTTTGATATCTTGAGTAGTAGCCACCACCAGACTAGCTTGGACCTCAGTAGCCAAATGAACCAGTRTAACATCTCTAGCTCTGGCCTCTTCTTCCTTTCCCTCAAAAACCATGGCAATATTTAAATATTTGAGATTGGTAACACTGGCTTTCAGTGTTGCCACCATCCAAATTTTACTCAGATGAGTGGACAGGGTCAGGATGCAGAAGACTAAAGGTGCTGGCATTGTCTTGAGTAGGTACTGATCTCCTGCTCTCAGTGCCATTTGTTGCCTCATGTCCCAAAATTTCTACCRAAATAATACACATCACACTCTTTGGAAAAGGGTAACATTTGTTTGAGGACTTCTCTAGTTTGTTAACAATAATCTAATCCTGCCTAATCTTAATCTTGCATAACTCATTTAARCAAATATTAAGTGTGAGTTGAAACACATCCCCCAAGGGCTGCTTCCATACCAGGAGGGGCTTCATGTCTGAGCTGCAAACAACTCAACCTGCAGTGATAACTGCATGGAGTGAAAAAATACAACTAATTTTCTGGCGCTGGGCAAAAAAGTAATCCATCTTTTTACTTTTTAATCRCCGTGAATTTAAGCAGTTCTGTGACATTATGATCAGAGCATTGTGAACACCCATTAGCTCAAGGATAAACAGCTCATTTGTGTTGGGAGATGAGAGGATTTGCAGGCAAGGCAGGGAAGGTGAGCAGTGGAGAAGACCCAGGTAAGCAAGCATGAAGACAGGATTGCTGTAAGCAGGGTTATGGGAACAAAGCAGATGAAAGAGGGACCACTAAAAGAGCTTCTGGCAACCACGCAAGTGCCACAGACCTAGAATAAACACCAAAAGAGAAATCAGAGCAGCAAAATAGTGGTA
>NW_026623255.1:2455443-2491057 GCF_030028575.1 Malurus melanocephalus
AAAAAAAAAAAAAAAAAAAGCAAAGAAAATAAAGCAGGCTGACGTTTCCCTTCCCTTGGCCACCTTCCCCAGCTCAAACCTCTCTACCACTTCCGTTTACACCAGTGGGCTGTTAAGGCTTCCTTTTTCTCTGATGTGATACCCAGGAGATCCTCCAGGCACAGCAAGTGCTCAGCCCAGCCATSTCCCTGACCAACAGCCAGTCAAGCAGCAGAAAGCATGCACTCAACACCTCAGACACTTACCCTGCCACAGCTATTTGTAAGCTTGAATTTCCTAACCTAAACATTWATATATTACACATTAAAGCAGGCACATGCCAAGTATAAAATTTACTCTCAGCTGATCTCCCACACTGGACCTCCGAGCCAGGTGATGTGAGCCACACACTCTTAGAAGTGTGTGCAGCAAAAACTGCAGGATAAGTCTAACATGCATGGGTTTGCTGATGATTGGGTTTTTATCTTGTACTCCAATTGTTCTGTGTTTTTTTCAAGCAAATATTAATTTCAGTACTTAAACCACTAATCATGAAATTTTCATTTTGTGTGTGTTTGTGCAGGAAATAGAGTAGGAAGATTAGACCTTAAAAACCACAAACTACAGCAAATCACATGTAGTACATCAATCACCTATAACAGCCCAACTCATCATGACAGAGCCTCGGAAATCTAGTGGACAAGAAACACACTCTGGGTATAAAATTTTAAGTCCAAGTTTCTGTCCCCGAGCTCTTGTGAGACTCACCTGGATGGCAAGACTCTTATTTCAATCCTCATATTTGCTACCAAACATTAACTTTAAATGGGGGTAACTAACTGAGCTAACAACCAAAGCACTGCCAGGAAAACAAACAGAATACACACAATATTCTTTGCATATGCTGTTTACCATGCATTTTCCTCACTATTTCACCAAAACATGTGATACAACCTTACTGCTTCAGATTATACTGCAATATGAAGTATGAAGGTCTGGTGCAAAAATTCACTAGAAGGAAGTGGAAAACCTTTGCAGTTTTCTGTACACAAACACTGGATTGGTCATCTCCTTCGTGGTACCGAAGCAAAGGACCATTTCTACTCCAGCTCTTTTTGAGGTGACAAAGACTACAAGTACTCCCCTGCAAGGAAGAGTTTCCACCAGCTCCAGCTTGAGGAAAATTAAGATAACTGGCAGCAACTGATGCTCTGGCACCAAATAAACAATTTAATTAGCTGACAGGTGGAGGGAAGTAATTATTCCTCTCTATGCAGCATTTGTGCGACCACATCTGGAGTACTCGGTCTGGTTTGGGGAGTCCTGGGAAAAGAAAGACTGACGTACTGGAGCGAGTCCAGTGGATGTCCACAAAGCTGCTGCAGCACCTGATGTGTGAAAGCTGAGAGAGATGGAGATGGAGAGGAGAGCTGGGTTTGTTCAATCTGTCCTGGGAGAGACTCAAAACCTGTCTGGATGAGGCCCCGGCTTTGAAGTTACCACTACTGAGATCAGGGAGATCATTTCCTTCAAACCTAGAGCTCACCTCAGAGATGCTGGAAGGACTATTAAAAAGTAGTTTAATGAAAGAACTATTAGAAAGCACTTCTAGAAAAAAGTGTGTTAGCTCTAAAGAGAGATCAGTTACAGAAAATAAATTTTTGCAGTATGATTAGGTGAAAAACCCACAGGTGATCATTCTTTTAAACAACATTAGGAGTTTCTCCCCATTGTCCCCTACTCCCTTCTTTAAAGCATGATGTGAAAGAGTTCAAAGCTACGTATGTACCACAATTTTAAAAGGTTCAGCAAGTTCCCATACCAACAATCATAAAGAAAATCTACATGATGTGGTTTGACTGCAATTTTCAAGATATTTTCTCAGAAATTGTACCTCACACTGGCAACACACTGCTGATTATAGAAGAAATTCTTATCACACTCTGGGGTAACTACATTACCAGCAGAGATTTTATTTCCCTTGCAGAGCTGCTCACACCTGCATTTTCTTAATATTTCTGTGATATTTCACTTCCAAAAGAGAGTGTCAACAAYGGTCCAGTGGCACTAAGAAATTCATAGAAACGTACTCCAGCTTCAAAATTAAACTTGAGCTGCAAGCCCTCTGAACCAGTTTACTTTGGTAAGACCTCACTCATCAAAAATTGCTCTCCAGTTTTCATGGTGATGCAATTTGAATGCATCCTTCTTTTAAAAATTGCACTCTGTCACAGCACTAATGCATAATATCATTGCACAGTGCCACCTTAATGTTTGTGGGTAGCTGTTATAGATGAAGCTCCTATGGAACATAATCACTCCTCTTCTGCAGATAATGTAAAAAAARAGAAAATAATAAAAATTATTTCTTTCAAGTTCAGTAACTTTAAAAACAAAAGCTAGTTTGAGTAGTCTGATGCTATGAAAACGAATATTCTTCTAATTAATCCACTCTTTCTGGTCATTGCTCTCTTGTCTCTTCTTTTTTGTGTCAAGAAGTTAAATACAGGTTCTACACCACCACACGCTGCCACACAGATACACTCATGCACACAAGCACATCGGGGTGCTCCTGGAAGCAGGCACATGAGCACAGTGCTCCTGTGGGATGCTGTGTCTACCCTGAATCTCACTGAGAGCTCCTCTGCCCACCTTGGCACAGTGCTGTGCAGGCGTATCTTGGGTCCCAGACTTGCTCCATCYGAGGAAATAAAACCAAAGCACTCCTGCCCACGTGCAGGCCCGGATTGTTCTCAGCACAGTCCTGCTGTGCCACACTAGCTCTAAAAAAATATCTTCTGCAAGATAGAAATTCACAGATCATGGAGGAGCTGACCACAAAAGCAAAATTCGGCTGACTCGTTTGATRCCTTCATCTATACATGTCACAAAGCAGAACTAACTCTGTTGCGTGGGGAGGGGGAAAAAAACAACCCCAAATAAYGTAACCTCACGAATTTAAATTAAGATTTGCTGAAAATGCAAGCAGGAGCAGAGACAAGGTTACCTCACCCTTAAAGAAGTCACTGAATCACACTGATGGTCAGTGGTTTAAAAAAAAAAAAAGGTCCATTAATGAAAGAAGTTTTTTAACCTTTTGCAAAACCAGCAGTGAATTGCTGTGAATGACGAATCATGAACCAGTGCAAAGTGATGCTCTCCCCACCCTGCCTGCAATGACTGAAGAGAAGGGACACAGTCTTCCCTGCACACTTTTATCTGCAGCCCTATTTGTTCCTTTTTGGCAGCCCCACTTGAACATTAGGACAAGGAGTTCTGCAGTTTTTAAACATGTCAGTAATGCTGCCCTAAGCAAGAAAGACAGTCAATGCTTGTCTTCCACCTCCCCCAGTGCACAAAAGGTCACTTCCGACCTTCAGTGTAGGGGATGTTTCTTCCACAAGGTCACAACATTCAGCAGCTCTCTTCTCAGCCAAATTTTTGGGCTCACTGCTTTTCCTACAAAAGGGAAACTGTTAGAGRGGTGTTCAAAACAAATTGAAGGCAATGCTGTGTGTGGGGTTTTTTGAGAGCATACAGTCTGTATCCTGAGAGTTAAATCTGGCTCTTCAATTTGTCAGCTCCTGCACACTGATCTTATCCCTGCTGTAGGCTGATGGGCTTACAGAGTTTTTCAACAATGATTACAATGGGCTGCATTAAACACTTTTTTTTTTCCTTTTAAAGGTAGTATGCCTCAGCCTTTCTGAATAAAATACAAGAGATACTAAAAWAAAATAAAATAAAATAAAAATCCAACAGCTATTTCTCTTCACAAGCCCATAGTATGAATTCTTATGACTATAAAAATCACTGACCATTCAAAGATACCTGGAGAATCTAATATTTGGAAAGAAAGGCCTGCATATTCAGCTAAAGACTGTAAATTAAAATTATGAATTACTTCAGATACTGTGCTAGTCTAGAAGATTAGTTTTAAATAGTTTTATTCCTTCCTGAAGAGAGAGAAACCAGCAAAACATTCTCAATTAATTTGGAAATGGGACCGAGGGTTTCTTGATGAAATCACCAATTTAAATGATGCATAGAGTGATAACATCCAAAAATTTCATAATCTGTTGGCTATCTCACAGATGAAACCCAGAAAGAAATTTAGGAGTTTTCAGGGAGGCAGATAGGCAACAGATAGAACTGGCATTTTTGCTGGTCTTTAAACAAAAATCGCGCTGGATATGGGCTCCCTCTGCGTAATTCAAACTTTATTAGCACACAGTGACAGCATGCAAGAGGACCTGCTCACAGGGAGATCTAAAAACATGCAAGAGGTCATGAACTTCRACATAATAAACGCCCTCCACCCTTAACCTCACCACCAAGAACAAACACTGAGCATTTACATGTAACTCAAGATAAGAAACAGTCTAATTCCYTACTTAGACAACAGAGGTTTTCGTTCTGAGTCTTAGAGATGCTCTTTTCTCTTGGGAAAAATATATCATATCTTYCTAGTGAGGGGCTGCCCATAAAGAAGAACAGTACCAGGAATAAATTAATATCCTTTCTTTTAAGGGCTTGCGAGTTGCTTTTACTTACACCTGCTCTCTTCCCCTATCCCTGGGGTGAAAGCAGCTGGCTGGAGGACACAATCATCACCATCTTCCAAACAGGGCTATCAGCTGGACTTCTCTGTTAAGCCCTGAGAAATGAGCAGGTATGGGATTGTGTCCTCTGCTAAATTCTAGGAATCAACCAGGTTTGGGATTAAGCTATGTGCCCAGCACTTTCATCATCCACTGTGGTGGCTTCTGGCTTGGAGAACTTCTGAACCTACCAACAACAATTCTTCTCAATTATTTGGGGCAACAGCATCAACTTCAACTATAAGCCCCAGAGTAATTCTGTGGTTTAAAGGTCAGGCATAAAGGGAAAAAAACCCAACATACTTATTAAAAAAAAGAAACAAAATAACAAAACCCCAACACAATTATCTGTACATTGTTATAATGAGCCAAGATAGGAAATACATGATATTCCAAAGCCATGCCAGGAAAACCTTCAGAGCTGTCTTTTTTGTAAGGGTACACAGCTGCAAGTCAAAGATCAACGTTACGCAAAGTGCTCTCTCACACAMAGGTTGTTCAAAAAACAAGGGAAGGTGAAAGGTCTTTATTAATACAATAAAAGGCCTTCAAATGAATGTTAAAGTTTATTTGCTAAAAACCAGCAAAACAAAAAAACCCAACCCAACCTCCTCCCCACCCCCAACTAGTGAAAGAATAGAAATTGTAATGAAAAATGATGCTAGGAATCACCTGACAGGCCATTAGAGAACTCTCATGGAATGGTAAAGGTTTTCTTAAAAAAAAGCACAAACCTGAATGGGCATTTAATATTAATCTTCATTCTCACAGCCTGTTTAACTTCTCTGTACAGCTTCATACAGCAAACTCAGACCTGCCATGATTGAGATTATCTGGCAAAAATACTTTCATCTTGGACTATACCAAAAAGGCTCCAGAACTATTTTGGTCAAATCTGTTAACAGAGGAAAACTGGAGCCAAGAGGAAAAGGACAATTTTAAACAGAGAAGATATTTCATCCAAGCCAAGCCAATCATTTGAGGTTTCCTCCTTACTCCTCCCAAAATCACTAAAACAAGAGTTATTTTCATGTTAAAGTGGTGCCAAACACTTCTTTTCTGTTGAAGCAAATGTCCTGAATCACAGACACAGACTCAAGGGCAGCTTCCTCTGCCTGCTTCAGCCAGCTCTTCCCTCAGTCTGTTCCCTGTCCCTCCACCCCAGTTTCTCCCCTTCTTGGTACATTGTGCTGCTGCCATTACCATCACTTTCAGCTTCAAAACRCTTTCCAAATTCACCACTGCGAGCAACAACACTTTGGTGAATAAACCAATATTTTTTCAAGCATTTCTGGAAGCCTCAGCAGTGACAGTACATTTTGTCTGAAGTGCAAGGTCTCAATTTCAGGTTATAATCGTCCTTACACAGCCAAAGCTTTAGATGTTAATCTGTCTTTTAGAGCTCCCAGAGCTGCTGCAAGGGAGCTTGGAGGATGAGCAGAAGATCTTTCAGAGGCCACCCCAAGARCTGTGAAGCAAAGTGAGCTATGTGAGGTGGAGTCTTTTTGTTCAGGGCTGGTTGACGATAGTGCCTTTGTTTTGGGGAGAGCAGRGTAACTGCTCCCAGCACAGGATTCGATACTATTAAAAGTATCTGTGGCTCCTCTGAGGAGCTCTGACTGCGCTCCTYTGTACTTCAGAGCACTGAACACATCACTCACAGCTGCTTCTCAACATCCCTCCTTTCTGGTTGTAGCCACGGGGAACCGAAAGCAGGAGGGAATAAAGAATTTCCCTAGGCTAGAAAAGGCCTCTATGCATTGCTGTCTCCTAAAAAATCCACCAAAATAGAGTAAAACAAGTAAGYACAGAGGGGTGACCTTCCCTGTTCTCATCAAAACATTCTCACATCGCAGCTGCCTTGTGGAGTTCATCACATTAAACCACATCTTGATATGATGAACATCAACAAACTTGCTCTAAAAATTTAAGATTTTGCCTTAAGCAAGAAGAACTTATTACTCACAGATACTTTAGAAAATTACAGTGTGGAAGGGGCAACTTTCCGAGGTGCACGACTTCTCTGAATCGGGAGAACCTGGGATGGAAAATGTGGGGTAACCTCTACCTATGGCAACTCATCACAAACAATGTCAGCAGATCCACTGGATTGGGATGTCTTTGATAAAAGGAGCTGCATTTTGGGAAGGGCAGCAAGTTTAAAATTAATTTGCTGTCCTCTTCCCCCTTGAAAGAATGATTTAACTCAGACCATTTAATTCAAATGGCTTGATACTGCCATGCTATCTTTTTTGATAGCTTTTTCAGATGAAAAACATTCATTCAAATTAATGGTATACAAGAATAGAGCTGGTCAGGAAAAATCGGACAGTCATTTTCTGCAAGATGATTTAGTTCTATCCACACCCTAAAGCTCTGCTGCTGATTTTATACTCCAGTAAAAAGTCAAGGTGTCAAAGGTTTTATTTTGCTCCAAACAGGTGGCAGTATTTTCAGCTGAAATCCTTGCTTTCACAGCAACTTACCATTTAAAACAGTCAGAGGCAAGATGAGGCATCATGTTTTGCTTGACTTGAAGTAATACAATTTTTCACCTCCCCCAGTAAAAACAGTGATAGTGTTCAGCTTTGTTCCCATTCCAAGTGAAGTAAAGTTCCAAAAGAGGTCTGCAAAATGTCACTGTTTTCCTGCAGCCAGTGGTAAGGACAGCAACAGGGTACTTCTCCTTGGCTGCCACTCCTGTAAGGTCAGGCCTGTTTCTGGTTTCAGGGCTCAAGGACACCTCCCACAGACAGGTTTAACTTGACCACCCTCAAACAGGGAGGCAATCCTCTGCCTGAAACCCCAGCACTGCCTGAGTTAACAAGTGAGACTGCCCTGGAGTGCAACGCGCTCCTTAACGAGTGTCACACACTCTCGGATTTACCCAAACAGCTTCAACCTTTCATGTTTCATCTGCACCTGTCATTTCTCTGTCTGGAAGTCAAGCACTAAGGGCAAAACCCATGGCAGGATGCAAATGCTAGAAATCCCAATTCTTCTACACCTGCATGTGTGTCGTCTACCGAAATACAAACTTGAGTGGGTTTTTTTTGTTTGTTTTTTTTGTTTGTTTGTTTGTTTGTTTTGGTACTTTTTGTGGGAGTTTTTCTTTGGTTGGTTGATTTTTTGGTGTGTTTTCCTTGTTTTCTGGTATGTTTTTTTTTTTGGTTTTTTTTTTTTTTTTTTTAAATATATAAATTATAACTTACCAAAAGCAGGTTAGGGTTTTTAAAGTCTACTAGTTAACCCTAAGCCACCGTGGTACTGAGTGAGACACCCAGCAGGCAGGCAGATGCAGCCCTGGAGTTTCACCTCCTTCTGAGGCACTTTGCACTGGGTGTCCCTGGCAGCATTTCCCTCTCCACAGCAGCCACTGGGAATGCAGCTCTGAGGTGCACAATGAGCATGGCACAGTGAGCAGCCACATCCCCCACTCAGGAGTGAGAGATCCAGGGATCACAGCTCAGGGTGCTCCACAAACCCTTTTGTGGGTTTTGCCTCAAGTAAAAGGCTGACTTGCACAATACAGATCTGCAGGCCTTTTGTCACCAAAGGGATCCTTAATTGCTGGATTTCAATGAGACTGCTCGGGTGAACTAGATTTGTCAGTCCAAGTCCTGTTTTTGGAGTAATGGGTCAAAATTACTGTGAAGACACTTCTGYGGAAGCTGCAGGGATGGGAGTGGGACGGGAGTGATTGGTTTTCTCCCTCTGAAAGGAAGGTCACTTTGACAATACACACTGCCAGCAGCAGACCTGCCCATAAAGCAAATTACAAAGTGCTGTCCATGACACAAACAAACACCATTATTATACAGTCAAAGTAGTGCCCAAACTGAATTAAGCAGAACTTTACAGAACAAGTTCGAATCAAATATTAATGTGCACCTCAGAGAGGAGGGTGAAGGGAAGATACACGCCTCTAACTCTTTTTCTCCCTGAAGTAAAGGCATGCTAATGCAGCAAGACAGAAAAGTGAAGGTGCTGGTTAAATAAAAGTAAGTGGGCATAAGACAGCCAACAGCTCTAAGCTTTCCTTAACACAATACAATATACGATACTGTAGATGTACCCTGTTACAGTGTTAAATCATCACAAATGTGTTAGGCAGCTTTCACTCACCTTAGCTACAATTTTATTACACTGTATATCCAATGCAGATGATACCATGTCCAGAGGAGTATACTCAGCTTAATTCAGCTAAGMCACAGGGCCAGTGGCCACAGAGGCCGTCATCTTATCAGACTCCACTCACGGATTTCAGATGACACCATTTAGGTAATTCACATAAAAGTATTGTGGAATCTACCATAGTAGATTATAGTAGTAGAAATAACTAGTTCCTCAGCAATGTTTTTTCTTACTCATATGAATTACAAATTTATCAATGGGTTCTAACTTTTAAAGACACTTGCAAAAATGCTTAATAAGCAACTTCTCCATACCACCTTCTTCACTTCAGGCTTACACTGACTGCCATTCCCATATGCAGAAGTTGTTTGTCCCCTGACTGAAAAGATGTTTTTACTCAACGTCAAAATAACTTTGAGAGAAGGCTGTTCAGGATTTTGTACATAACTGGTATTTCATACCACTATTATCCTTCACCAGCAGGCAACACAGAATTTCTGAAACAACATGCCTGAAGCATAAACCACAAAGCACCACAGCCASTGGCCTACCATCAGACAACTTCATACTGAAAATTGCTTCTTYTGCCAAAGACAAGCCACTCAGATGAGGAAGTAATTTGTTGGAGGTGGAGAAGAAGGATGCTTACAGGCACCCTCTAAGAAGCATCTGAACATTTCAACAAATCTTCAGCCAACTATCAACAAAATACAAATTTCTAAAGCATTAATTAGGTAATCTTTCTCTTTTTCGTCAGAAGTGCAGCTTTATGGGGTAAAAAGGACTTAAGAAGAAACCCAATGTCTTTTTCACAAGAGATATCATTCTTAAAATTGTTCTTATATTGTAAAAAGACACTGACCTACTAATATTCATCAAACGCTATTAGTTTTCTGAGCACACAAATCAAGGTGCTGAAAACTCCTGTATCACTGGGGCAAAGGTAACAACCTTTCCACTTTACTGRTACTAAATGAATGTGCAACTGTAAAAATGAACTATCGCCCCTCCAGTTTCCCACTGGATCAAGCAGTGGCTACAATGGATGTAACTGAGAAACTGGAGATGCTGCCTTCCCTCCCTTCCCACTCTGGTATTTTTCTTCTGCACGCCTTTGTTCACTTAACAGAACTTTGTTTGAAGTGTGTTTTTACTCCTTCACTGCATGACAAACCCACACAGTCAGGAGACAGGCTTATAAAAACCACAGATCTCCAGCAGGGAGCTCAACGGTGGGTGTAATATTGGACACAGCTCTCCATTCATCATGCACATTCTCTGGATTTCAAGTTGACAGTGTCCCTTTAGCTTACTGTTCCTCCTCACGGGAGACCAGACAAGTCAACCCTAATGAAAACACTTCCTCCACCAGCATATAAACAAACGGATCTTCACCTGCAACTGCTCTCAGCTTCCAGAACGCTAGTTAAAAAAAAAACATCAAGACAAAAACAAAAGAAAAGAAAAAAAAAAGGGGTGTGGGAAGGAGATCCTGGAAAGTGTTACAGCTGCAGGAATGGTGGAAGGAAGGATGTGGGAGTTAAGGAGGTTGTATACAAGGAGGAAAATGACAAGGTCTCAAAGGCGTTCCCAGTCTTGTGCACGCATTTCAAAAACCCGGTCCGCCCTGGCCACTCGTTATTTAGCATTTTAAGAATCAGAGCGTATCAGAGTGATTGATGAGCAACYGCAGAGGGTTGCTTTCCACTCAGCCCAAACCTTCTCCTCCAGCACCTTCTCAGCCCTGCCCTCCCCGTTACTGCTGAACGGACCACGGTATCATGGTCTTGTTCCCACAAAGTGACMCCCTTCCCTCTCCCAGAGCTCACGCACACGCAGAATCCACACAGAGCAGAAATYGGGCGAGATCCCGAGGAAGCAGAGGCCAGACAGAGCGTTATTAAGGAGGTCAGGAGACACGTACACTGTGGCTCTGCAGACGCAGCAAAACGCTGGCACCCATGGTGTGGCGTTTGGTATCTCTCCCTAATCTAAAATGTAGCTGAAAAGGAACTGGCACCGGATCAGCGGCCTCATCTGGGAAGGAACAGAGAGGCTCTAGGGGAGAGACAAGAAACAAGCCTCTTTTCACATCCTACCACCCTTGGGCATTTTGTGCGTCCCTTCTTTCTTCCCTGAAAGAGGCCTTTGTCACAGACGCGCAAATCCTATACGATTTATTTCAGAGGGAGAGAAGGTCTTTTTATTTATTTCCCCCCTCCCCTTTTTCGCAGTTCGACGACAACAAATACGTCCCTGTGCTGCGCCCCCTCCCCTCTCCCCGGCCGGCGTCCGCGGGGGCGGGGGACACCGACACGGGCGACCCCCGGGCACGCAGGGGCCGCGCACAGGCGGTCACCGGCGCTGCCCCCGGCCCTCCCCGCGCTGCGGCCGCGGTCCCGGTGGGGGAGGCGGGCACGGGGTCCGCGTGTGCRTGCGTGGGGGAGACCCGCAGCAGCGCGGCCGCCTCCCCTCGCCGGGAGCCCCCGCACCCCATCACCGCTCGGGCGCACAAAGGAAACAGACCSGCCACAGCATCTATCCATCCATCTATCCATCCATCCGCGCATCCCTCCGCCCCCGTTGGCCCCGGGCGGGCTCCGGCCCCTCCGTTACCTGAGGCGGCTCAGCTCGGCTCGGCTCCTCTCAGCTCAGCGCAGCGCGGGGCCGGGGCGGCGCCGCCGCACTCGCATCCTCCTCGCTCCGCTCCCCCGCCGGCTGCCCCCGCCCGCCCGCCCGCAGCGAGGGGCGCCGCTCCGGGCGCCGCTGCCTCTCCCCGGGGCGGACGCGCTGCGCCGAGCCGCGGCCGGGCGCGGAGGCGGCGA
Source organism: Malurus melanocephalus (assembly GCF_030028575.1). Taxonomy (NCBI): domain Eukaryota; kingdom Metazoa; phylum Chordata; class Aves; order Passeriformes; family Maluridae; genus Malurus; species Malurus melanocephalus. Next base: position 2,466,983 of record NW_026623255.1, read on the forward strand.
CTCCGTGCGGCGGCACAGCCGCAGCCTGGGCAGGGATGAGCTCGCACGGGCTCTCCGCGCTGCTGCCGCCGCCGCCGCCTTCTCGCCTCCGCTCCGCCCGGGCGAGCGCGGCTCGGGCGCTCCCTCCCACCGGGGCTCCTGACAGATGGCGCAACCGCAGCGCCGCCGCCGCCCGGCCCCGCTCGCCCGCCCGGAGCCGGCAGCCRCCCCCCCGCCCGCCTCGCCCCTCCGCGGGGGCGGCCCTGACTGACAGCGCCGSCGGCCAATGGYGRAGCGCGKCCCKCAGCCSCCGCCGCTCTGATTGGTGAGTTTGGGGGGAGGCGGGGCGTGCGGCCGCGGGCGGGCAGCGCCCACAGACGCCCCCGGGCAGCGGCCGCCGCTTCGGGCGACCGGCACGGCCGTGAGGGAGCCATTCCCGATCCCGGCACGGCCGGGAAGGGAAACCGGGGGCCAAGAGGAGGGAAGAAGGAAGGAGAGATGGCCGCTCCGTGTCGGGGGTCGCGGCCGGCAGCTGCCAGCGCCTGAGCKGTTCGCGATGCTCCGCGCCCCGCTGGGGCGCCTCGGGAGGCGGGAGGAGTGAGCTGAACGTCTCAACATCCCCGATGAATGGAAGAACAATCCTAAGAAGATTATGCGTCTTTGTGAAAGACGACGTCTTGTTTTACTATTACGATTTTTTTATCCCTAATTCTTGAATTTGGCAAGAGTGGCTGATAAGGCACCGACGGTAATGAAATACGCGGAGATTTTCCAGAGTTATTATTTTTTTTTTCCATTTTCCACATTTAATCGCGGAGTATTTCAGCCAGCAGTGTTGTGAGGAGTGTCAGCCCCGCGGTGCTTGTCTTTCAGGGGTGTACCTGCTGTCCCCGCAGCGCGGCTGGTCACCTTTGCCGTGTTCAAAGATGTGCAGCCTGCGCTGTCCTCCCGTCACCGGGCACTCTGCTCCACAGACGGGTGATTGGAAAAGTTCTCTGTACACCTTGTTCCCTCCGGATTCTCAGCAACGCCGTAAATTCTCCCAGCATTTCTCAAGGTGTTGCATCCCCGTCCAACGCCCACTGAAAGCACCKCATGCTCCAGCTTCAGGTCCTCTCCCCAGCACAGCCCTGTCTGTGACCTGGAGTGCTCCCATAGACAGATTGGCACATCTCCCTGTCATTTGTCTCCTAGGTTTGGAAAGCTCTTTTGCCTTAGGACTGAAGAAATTGTAGTTTGGACTAAAACAAGAACAGGGCAGACAAAATACAAATGCAGAGGGAGAGAAACWTAATTAAGTATGTTGAAACAGCAAAGAGAACTATAACACAAGTTTTCAATAAATGAGGTTTACATTTCTCTCTCACTTCTCCTCCCTAGATTTCATTTTTGTATGCTGGTATTTAACCAGAGAATCATGTCATCTTGACAATTTGATTTCCTGATGAAATTACAGCTTTACAAATTCAAATATAAACTTGTTTCTTATCAGAATGTCTACAGCTGAGTGTTCAGAGCGAAAAAGGGTTTCACTTCTCTGTCTAGGCGACTGTGTAGGTTGTGTGCAAGTGACTCTTGATCATTACATTTCAGGACCAGAGTTCGTTCCACAAGTTCAAAGAATTTGGAGAAGATGGGAAATTCCGAAATAAGATGTCATGTGTGTCACTTCTCATTTTAAACCTGATTGTAGATGTACAAAGGAACAAGTTTTTCAGGCTCCCAGGTAGCTCATTTTTAGTTTCCATCTTAATCCTTCTATGCAGATGGACGTTTTTAACAATTTATTTTCCCACATAAAAGTAGAGATGTGTAGAAAAGTAGAAATGTGTAGATCAATTGAAAACCCAAMTTTTGATTTTCCTCCTGTTGGATGAAAACTGCAGCTTGGTGCAGAGGTCTGATTATTTCTGTCCAGAAACACTGATTGGGACCCTGCTCCTGTAGRCTTTGAGGAGCTCAGGCTGCAGCCACTGGTCCAGCAGCAGGCAGCAGGTGCCAGTTTGTGCAGAACAGAGCTGCTGCCCAGTTTGGGGGCAGATTTATGAACTTCCAGCTCGGAGACTCAGGACTGAAAATGGTGTCTTAATATGCCATGCTCCTCAGCAGAAGCCAGCACGTGGTTCTAGGAAAAGGGGCATATTTGCATTTCTTGTTTACCTTTTTTATAGGTTTATACATAATCTTGCCTCCCCACAAGTAAATAGAGGTTTCTTGGGGATCTTAAGCATCTTGGAAATTAATCAAACAACCTGATTTCTGCAAAAGGGAGAGGAAAGAAATGCACTTAATTTTATAATCAAAAAAGTGTTAATAAAGAATCTTTGTCCAAAATTTGAATGCTCTTGCATTTGTGAATTAAAGTGTTAATAAAGAATCTTTGTCCAAAATTTGAATGCTCTTGCATTTGTGAATTTAAAAAAAAAAAAAACACACACACAAAAACCTGCTTGACAGTCTTCTTTTGAGCCAATCCAGAAAATAACCAACTARTCAATGAAAGCAGACCAAAACAATATCACACAGCAGCCACAGAACTGCTCTAAGCCTGGGCAGACAAACTGGCTCAGCAGCATGTCRTAGAAAGTCTGACTCTGAGCTGGTGTCCCTGAAGAGGAGCAAGGTGTAGAGCCAGGAATCAAGTGTTGGCAGCTGCATGGGAAGCATAGGAAGGAGTCTTGCGTTTTCCCTTCAGGGCATCTGGAATTTCCTCAGGATCACAAAGGGCAGCAGAGCTGCTGTGAGCTCCCGCAGCCCCCGTGGCACAGGTGAGACGTGCTGGAGTGTTCCCTCTGATGAGTCGAGCCCACGTGTTCCCACAGTGGCTCCTCCTCACACAAGTCTTGTTCTTCAGTGCCCAACACCATGGTTTGACTGTATTGATATTTGCCTTCAGGAACCACCCAGAAACTCTGACCGACACTCTCCTGGTTAAACAGAAGAAATAATTGAATTTACCTACATAACAMAGGAGCAGTTCTTTATGCTCTGCTCTTATTCTCTCAGCTTTTCTAAATATCTCAGTCTTAAGTCCATGACACTGTTTTCTCTCACCTTCATCTTTGTGGCCTTCCTCTTCATGCCAAACTACTTTCTTCTTTCTCCAACCTCAGTTTAAAAACACTTATTTATTAAAACCTTGGAATTATGTCTGCTAAGATGCTTCTTCTTTAGTCATTTTCATGGAAATACTGTCAAAACCCTAATTTTGCAGTCACATGTGCTAAATGATGTGGTGTCAAGATTTTCCCCTCTCCYTCCTATTCTCTGCTCCTATCTTCTTATACATGGCTTTTCACAGCAATGTTTACAGAAAATTACAGAGCCTGATTAGAATTTATTAGTATTATAGTTTGTCATCAGGAAATTAGGTGTAGCAGTCAGCAAATGACATGAGTGTCTTTTGGACTTGTCTATGGAGAAGAAATAAGTGACAGGTATCATTAATGTATGCTGAATAAATAATATTCACAGTTTGYAATGAAAGGTAGCATTTTGAGAAGCAAAAGATGGTCAGAGTTGTGATAGCAAGGAGCTGTAAAGGCAGCTCTTTTGTAGAACAGGGCAGGACATCAGTTCAATTTCCTTGGTTGTGTCAATCCACTCTTGGCAAAACTAGGCTGACTCTCAGAAAAATGCATCAGAATTCTTTGCTGGATTCTTCTGAGCCATAATTTTTTAAGGTCAGATTCCAAGGAGATTTTAAAAGATTCCTGGAGTGTTAAATTTTACAGTGTCTTCTTTTTTTCTGTTTGTTTTTTTTTTTAATCACAAATGTTACAATTGAGATTACCTTTCATAGGGATAAACAAATGTTGTGCTCAAATTCTTTGCTGAAGCCAGTACACTATCACAGAATGATAGGYTGGTAATCTGCTTCACCATTTTATCTTCTGTCTTATCCTTCCTCCCTTTTTACATTGCTAACTTGGCAACACTTCCATTCAGTTTGGTTTTCGCTGGGTGTATTTTACCAGCCTGTCATGTATAGCATATTATAAATAATTACAGAGTAGTTGGGGGGGCTCTTATACGGGGGAAGAGATCTGAACTTGCCTACAGTATTTTAGGAAGCTGACAGTATTTGCCTCAAACATCCCACTTTATTTTCAGGAGGTGCTTCAACTGGAGAGTGCTAAATGGTTCTTGCTGAGTCACAGGTGATTACTTGTGAGTAACATGGGAATGCTGAGGTGGCAGGGCTGTCCCTCTGGGGACAACATCTTTGAGGTGTGAACAGCAGCCTGGAAGCAGAAGGGAAGGTTTGAGCTGARCTCCTCATCCTGCTCATCAGCAATAGTCACACTAATACACAAAAGCTGAAGGAAGGGATAGRAAAAGAGCACTTTGCCTTTTCAGTATTAGATGATTTGTGGGAGCAAATAGACAGAAGAAACATCATCACCTTRTATCTTTAAGGAATAAACAGAAGAGGCCTTCCTTGTTGTTTTAGAGGGTCTAATCTCAAGCATATATATTCATACAAGYTTACTTTTCTCACTGCCTTAGACCAACCCTAAAATAAAAATTGGAAGAGGTCTTTCCCCAGACTACATAGAGGTTTTCCAAAACCAGCAAAGCAGGTGTTAAACTGTAACTGTAGCATCTCCAAATGAAATCACGTATTTTCTAAAAGTTAAATTTCTTTGTTTATAAACTCCAGATGTGTCTGCACTTTCTGTGGCTACATATGGACATGGGGAAAAACACACACACACAGGACAACCTTAGGAAATCCAGAAATAACATAAAAATATTAAAGATATTTTTCATAACTTCCAGATTTATTAGAAGTCACATCCTACTCAAGTCAGAGAAAAATTTCTTACTTTTATTTTGCGCGCTCAAATAAATATTTTAAAATCTCTATGAAAAGTAGTAAAATGTATTGACTTTCAGCAAAAATATTTTTTAAATGGCAGTGAGGAGCCTGTGGGATGAGAACACTGGGGATAACAGTAATTGGTCGCATTTATAATCCAGCCAAAGAAGATAGCAATTGTCTTTTTGGGATAATATATTTTCAAAGATACAGGAGGCAGTGTGTATATTACATCACATAATTTTGTAGAARTGAAGAACAGATAATATACTTAAAGATGTGTCACTGTCCTCCCTCTGCTGTCAGCATTAGCCCTCTGCTGAGCATCAGAGGAATGCTGGGAAGGCTRGCTTCCTACGGTAGAATAAAGCCCAGGTTTATTCTTAAATATTGCTTTCTTCATTTACTTGTAGGGACCGGCACCACAGTAGATGCACTGATGAATTGCAGATGTATTTCCAAGAAATAGGTCCACACAGGGCTTTGTGATTCCCAGAAGTATACACTTTTCAAAGAATTACCTCCAAATGCCAAAAAAAAAGTAAGTAAACAGTTTCTTGTCTGCCATTGTTTGTCTCCAAGCCACAYTGTAACAGAACTATCATAGCAATCTTCGGGTCTAAAATGTCAGCAGGTGCTAAAGAAAAACTGGTTCCATGAGGATACTCAGATTATCTGAGGGAATATTTTGACTGTAGTGCTTCCATCCCCAACATATAAAATAGGGATAAAAATTTCTTCTTACTTGTGCAGCCTGAAGATTAATTAGTATTTGTAAAGAATTATAAATATTCTGGGCAGGCTGTACTGCAGAAGTTCATGAAGAAAATTAGTAATATTCTTTGCATTGTGGGACTGAATTTCCGCACAGTGCCACCTCCTGAATGAGAGGAGAGGAATATTTCTATTTCTCTCTCTGATCCTTTTGGCCATTACRTCACCAAATGAGTCAGGATCCTCTCAAAAAAAGATCCATGTTCCTGTGACTAACTGCTGCATCCACTCAGGGAGGCTACAGCAAGGTTATGTAAACTGTCCCAGTTCTGGCACTACCCAACTGTTGAACTCTTGACCTTCCACTTCTCGTGTTCGTTTAATCTATTTTTGGATGTGATTTCCCAGTTTGCTTTTTTTGTTTTGTTTTTTCTTTTTCCTAATGGTACAATAATCCAGAGATCTGTCAGCTGGAAGTACACTAATTCCATGTGTTAGCAAAGACACATGGTGATGAGCTCGTTAGAGGGTTGGGAGAGGCCTTTGGTTTCCTGCACTTCTCCTCTTGGAGGCTTTGGAGTTATCAGAGTTACCACTCAGAAGCAGTGGACTGTCCTTGTCTGCCTGGGACATTATTTGGAAGGTACAAAGTGCTCATCTCAGCAGCGAGTTTCCTGGTCTATCTGCTGGCAGTGGAGCACTGCTGGGTGTCCCTGCAGTTTGGGGTAGGGGCCCAGCTTCTCACAGTTCGTCTTACATGCCTTCTTTCCCAAATCTGCCCCTTTCTACTCATKCTCATAGGGGCTGTCTTCTCTCTAGTGCCCCGTCTGTTTGTTCCATCACACACCAGCAGCCTTGACACCCTGTTTTACTCACAGTAACCCTCTTTCTAATGAGATGCTGACTTATGGTCCGGATTCCAAGTAAGCATTAATAGGATTTGCATTTGCTTTCAGCTTATTAATCCGAGCCTCTTCCRCTGGTGTTATCTCCAAGGAAAACACATCCAAGCCATCCAGTGCTCACCGTGCTCTTTACCCTCACCGTGTCTGCTGGCACCTGCAAAGCCTGGGATTGAGAGCCAACCTCCCACAAAGCAGCCATCACCTTGCTGTCATCACACCGGCAGCACCACACAATGCTGTTGTGGAGCTGCAGCTGCACTGCCCTCCTTTTACATCRTTCTCACCTCTTGTMGTATTTTGAACCGACTATTTCATCGGCAATGTCAAAGTGAACCTGTGCCCTCATYGGCTTATTTTGTAACTGGGAGCCTYTAYTGYTTGGCAATTGCAATTGCATCTGTCATTGGGGATGAATTCTGGATCCTTCAGCTGAAGAAAAACCAATAATCATGGCACTATGCCATGGCTGCCTGTATGCAGATGACTGTGCTCATCATTTGGGCATTCCCTAGCTGCCCTGGAAAACAGATACAGGATGTGGTGAAGCCAGGCAGAAAGAGGAACAAAATAAAAGTGTCTGCACAGCTCTCTGAGATGCGTGCCACAGAGATGCACCAGCACTAAGCTGGTGAGTGTCCAAGTGAAGAACTAAAAACTTTCTGTTTCTACTCAAAAAGAGTATCTTCTCCTTCTAGGACAGATGACCATCTCACTGAACTGTTCAAAATTCCTGTGATTATCAAATCTTAAAGTACATAAATATGAGATTTTTCCCTCAATGAGCCTCCAAAAGCTGGAGMTGTATGCAAGGGTAAGGAGTGTTTTCCTGTGTAAATGCAAGATTTAAGATGAAACAGACCCAGAATTGTTAGTCCACTAGCAAAAGAGAGAAAGCACAAAAATGTGCTCGTATGAATGCAAAACCCAAATACACAGAGGTAAAATCTAGACAAACAAAATTAAAAGGGAAAAATTAATAATCTGAGGAGTAATAAAAGTATCCCTGCACAAAGATTTTGTGTACAGTACTCATGAAAAGAGAAGTAATTGAGATTAAATGTACTGATAAAAGAAAAAATACAAAGTATCATTCCCAAGCAGTCAGGAAGTGAAACCAAGAGCCCATTTTGCAGACACGTATTATTAATGTAATGCAAAGGCATGGAAACAGAAATGATTCTATAAACCTCAGAAACCCTCATGATATGAAGACAAGACAGCATCAAAAAAACTGTCCTGAAATCAAACTCCATGATGCAAACAAAAAAAAAACCAAACCAAAACAAAACAAAAAAAAACACAGAAAAAAAAAATCAGCAAACCCTCAGGAAATCAAATGCAAAAGAAGCAGTACGGTGGTAGTGAATATGTGAAGCAATAAGATTTCAGCCTTGTTTGAGAGAAAAACTCAGTCAACCAAAGCACTGTAATGGTGGTAGGATGGGATAAAATTCAAGTTGCCATCATTATTCTGARTCCCTTGAAGGTAAGGTGGTGGCTGTCACTGTGTGAATGACTGTACCAAGCATCTTTTGTTACGCAGTTCATGATGACTCCGTGCATGAGTGTTTTGCTGCACCCTCCTCTTACACACTTTTCCCACGAGGAACAACAGGATGTTCTTTCTTTTCAGATTCCCATGCCTCACTTCACTTCAGTGTTTATTTCATTTGAGAACTAAGCAGAGTTGGCTGGGAATCAAACTCCCTTTTCCCAAAAGTGCTTTTCAGGTGTCATTGAAGCATGTATGTAAGTGTGCTTCCACTTTCCCCATGCTGTGACTGGATGAGGAAAAGCACAGCAAGCACCTCAGCTGGACAAGCTTACACATCTGCAGACTGCTGGAGTTCATGACTAAATACCTTCCTGGATGAGGATTACGTGCTTTGGAGAAGCAGGGTGATTCCCAGTGCTTCATGGCAAACAGAGGTATTGTTAAAAGCACTCAGGTAAGTCACATGGCTCCTCTGCAAGATTAGGGACCTCATCTGGATAAAGAAACTTGGCAGCAGCATTTAGGATCCTATCTGCAGAAGAAGTGAGTAATCCCTGTCAACAACAGGAGTAGGATTRGCTGGATCTCCTGGGAGCAGCATGTATCTCACAATCTTTTTGCTGGCCACAGCTTGATTTGAGAGAGTTCAGTGAGTGGAATAAAATTTGACTGTAACCACAGTAAAATGTGCTTTTCTGCCATGTCATTCACATGTGTTTGCTGGCTTCGTTCGGATTATGTGCCAAAGAGGTAAAAGCAACAAAGCTGCATTTAAAGATAATTTCTAAATGGCTCTCATCTCAGTTTTTTAAGCTAGCAGACATTATTTATACTATTTTCCCACCATCAGGCAGCTGCTGAATTGTGAAAAAAGAAAAAAACCCAGCATAGACATGGTTACCACATATAACCATTACACACCACCAGAAAACAGATAATCATTTATCCTGTCCYAAAATAAGGCAGTGTGACTGTAAAGGCAACAACACTATGCMCTGCTAGTGAGTTGTAKTTTGSAGTACCAATTCCTACAGCTGAAGAYAAGTGGTAGCTTTTGGACTGAGTTCATTGTCACCACAGAACCAAGAGTCACCCAAAGGAAGAAGAAATGTCTAGGAATCATGTTTGATATGAGTTGTTTCATCATTAAGTTTGAGGATGTAAAGCAACTGAAGTAGGAAATGATGCTAAATCACCAGAGAGATTTTCAAGAGTTATTGCTTGTGACTCTCCATGATGCTGAATCTGCAATGGTACAATTTTGAGGTACACAACAAAAAGAAGGAATTAAATATACATAACTGACGTAATTTTCTGTCAGGAAAGTACAGCAGATGAACCAGGATAGGAGAGACTCAAAATGCTAGAAAATGGGTAAGAGAAAGGCACGGAAAGCAATCAAGCCAATTATTTACCACTGTCAAGGAAGCATCTGAAAGGAAGCTGACAACAAACCATATGAAACAAGTGCTCACATCTATAATTTTGTGGAACTGGGCACATGCCAAAGGAGAACTCCCACCCACATGCACACAGTGCTTGAATTTTTGAGGCAGTCTGGGCACACAAGATAGAGCATCATGGATAAAGGCAGTTGGCTCACAGCATTTAGATCACAGACGCTCCCTCAGAGCACCTTTAGAAACTGAAGTGTGTCTCCAAAAACCTGGAGATGTCACTGTTTGGCAGACATGGCCAGGGATTTCAAAGGCCTGGTAAACAGTTGGGGTTCATGTGGTTATGTGCAAAACCAGCCTAAAGCTGATGAAGTTTTCGTAGCATTTGGTGTCTGCTCTAAATAAGGGTGAGTGTGGGAATGAACTGGAGTATTGGGAGCATGTGGTCCACACCCTTTAAATGTCATTCCTGGCTTCTCTTGGATGGTTCAAACTCGGGTTTCTCCAAGTGACTACSCTGCAGATGGATAGGCATGACCCAGGGGGTTCCACTGGAAAACTGGGACCATGGATCAGTCCCTGATCCTCTCTCATTCACTGGTGTAGACACAGATAGTTACAGGTGCCTCAGAAAAAGTCAAAGTTTGCTTGTGCTCTCCCACTCACCCTGCAGGCRTTTTTCTCTACTGCCTAACTGAGCTGACCTACCCGAGTCCCTGAAATTGCCTTGGCTGCCCATCCATCCCTGTCTGTGCACACACCATGGGTGTTTTCTGGCTGACAGGAAGCAGAGGACTGTCAGACACTGCCCTGGTCACAGCAGGAACCATTTCAGCAGGCCTGGTGCCCTCAGCCTTATATTTTCAGATGATGGCCCTGACCTGAGTAGCTCTGTTCAGTTGATTTACCTTGGAAGAGGAGTTCCATGTCACCATCATGTTACAATGACAAGGCATAATCGCTGCTCAAAGGTGCTGAAGGCCTATTAAAGCAAGCTGCTAAAAAGAAAATATATGTCAAACCATCCCTGAAAAGAGCAGCATTCCCTGCAGAAGGAGTTAACAGCAGGCCGGTGAAAATGTTTGCTGTCAAGATGAATGTAAAGCACCTTGGATACYTTATGCCATCAAACAGAATTGATAATAAAAGCAAGAAATAGGATGAACACGAAGCACCTATGGGCCAAAGCCTGCCACTGTGGGCAAACTACAGTCCTCCRAGGACTTAATGTTAAATTGAAAAAGCCAGAAAAGAAAGTATSARCCCACAATTACTAAATACCCCACCAGCACAAGTGTAAAGCTGTTGGTTGTCAGTGGGAGAATTTCCTGGTGCATATTTTGGTGTTGAGCACCTAGAAAGTATACACCTGAGTCTTTTCAATGCCTCACAAACCCAGGGTGTTTGCAGTCAAGCAAGCAGATCACCTGAAGAGAGATTATGTCCCAAGATAGTAAGTTAAGTGCTATAATGTAAACAAGGAGCAGTATTCACAYTCATTTTTTGAGACAAAATTAAATGTTACATGACAAATCACCCAAGCAGGAGGCATTACACCAGGATTAGGTATGGGATTGTGTCTCGGCACCTCAAAAACTCAACATGTAGTGTTTGATAGAGGCAGAGRCTTGCAGCACAGCTCTTGGCTCTGCTGCTGCTGGCAGTGTGGGAGCAGCTGGGGAAGGCTGGGGCGCCTGCCGAGGGCTGCCTGGGACAGGAGGCCCAGTTTGTCCCCTKCCCTGCTGCCACGAGAATCATCCCATGCCCCTTGGCCACCACACATGGCAAAGGGATTATTATCTTGTCTCTCTGTCTTGCTGTCTGGGCGTGTGTACAGAACAAGAAGCATGATATTTTGGAAGGGCTTGAAGGCCAGCCAAAATGAAAGCGAGAGAAATCCCTGGAGCAGCCAACGGGCTCCAGCAAGAGGAAAAGGCGACACTGAAGTACATAGTAGTCTTCCCATTAATTTCAGGGCAGGCTGGATCACATAAGCCCAAGGCTAGAAACAGGAAAATGTCATGCTGAATATTAGGAAACAAACTGTGGCAGTGAATGCAATCAAGCAATTTGTGCACAGGGAGGGAACGGAGCTACTATGGATGGTGACATACTATTACAGCACTCTATAATCCTTCAGAACGAGTTCCTTCACTAAATCATTATTTAAGATTTTTTGTTTTGTTTTAAWTCCATTGCACTCTGAATGAAAAATACCAAGAGAACTCTCGCACTCCCTCTGTCCTTGGGAATAACAGGCCATTTCAGACAAAGACACCTCTGGCACTTCAAACAGCAGAGATAGAACTAACATTTCTTAAAAAAACTATTTGGTGACATAGCATGGCAGTGCCCAAGAGATTCATACTTTGAAAAATACTTTTATTATTTAAATTTAGAGACGGGAGCTCTTAAATCACRAGCCAGGAATCTCCCTTTATTCTTTGGGGCCTGTTACTTTGTTCTGCTTTGAGATGTGCAAAATTTATTTTGGCATCTCTTGCTTTTAGAATATTTAAAGTTAAAGATGATTTTTTTTTTTTGACAAAGCATTCTAAGTTTCATGCATGCTTTGGKAACCAAGGCAAAGATTTCTGCTTGGTGCTTTGCATGCCTCATGCCATGCAATTCTGAGCAAAACCTGGCATCTGGCAAGTATAAGCATTTTAATTGTGTGGTCTGCGGAGTAGATCCACCTGTAAAAGCAAGGAGAGCCTCTAAATGTAAGATCCTCTTGAAAAAGAAAGGCAGACACTAAGATTGGAGGACTGGGTAAAACTAAAAGGGAAAAAAGCACAGAATGAGAGATACCTACCATTCTTCCACCAGTTCTCTCATGCATTCAGAACCAGTCAGTATTTCTGTGGTGGCCCTCACTCCAGCACACTCTCTGGGCTTACTCCAGAAACGCTCACACTGCCGACACAGAGGAGCCTTTGTAGAATCACAAACCCCTCTAGCTTTACTGGCAGTCACACCAACTTGCACACCAAAGAGCAAAACTCTCTTGGAAATGCAGTCAACAAATGTGGTGGCTGGTATTAGATTGCGTATTTGATGTTGCATTTTCCAGCCTAAGGATCAGCTATTGACAGTGAAATGATCTGYGCTAGGACAATCACAGAACAGTTTCCAATTTGCAAGGAAGGAAGCAGAAGTGCTGTAGTGTGGATTTTCTTGTTAATTAGTAGCTGTGTGAAGCTACAGATGAAATGCTAGAAACAATTTTCAGGAGTGTTTGATCAGTCAAAAGCTAGGTGAGAYGCTCAAAATGTCTGATAAGTGCCACTTGAGGCTGTACCGTGTCTAGAAACTACAACATTTACATTWWAWATCAGAACATTCRCATAAGRGAAAAGGGAGTGGAGAAAGCAGCTGTGAGGAACTTGACCAATTCATGACCTAGAACAGTAATAGGAGGCTTTGCACAAATTTAGAGGACCCCAGGATATATGGTGGATAGCAAATAAAATAAGTAAGGGACAAAGGAGCCCCTTGTCTTATAGGCATCCCTTCTTATTACCTGAACATCCTCTGTTCATTGTTAAGAAACATATAAATGAGCTATCCTGGCCACCTGAACTGTGCTTCACAGGGTCAAACAAAACAAAACAAAAAAAAAAAAAAAAAAAAAACAAAAAAAAAAAAAAAAAAAAAAAAAAAAAAGTCCAAGGCTAAGCACATATGGAATTAGCTGTCCACATTTCCAACTCCATAGGTTGGAACTGCTGCCAGAGAAAGGGATGTCAGTGTCAGCATCCTCACTGGTGGCCAAGAAARAGCAATGTGTCCTTGTGATGAGCCCTCACTCCAGTGCGTCCATTCTGGCAGCCCCAAGGTCCTCTATCGGAATGAATTTCTGCTGTGAAAGAAATGCCCTATTTGTGCTAATTTTGCTCTGTATATTATGTCTTATTCTGAAAATGYTTTCTCTTTTAACAGATTTCCTTCTAATATGTACTTACAAATTGAATGCATACTCATGTTTACATAACTGTGACTAATCATACTTGTTTATAAGAATCTGTTATTTTTGTTGTTATTCAGCATGGGCTTTTCATACACAGTTTGGAGCACTGAAATCTAGTAATTTCTTTATTCTTCACCAAGGGTGTTTTCCTTGATCAAAAGTATTCACATATCCATAGTAAGAGCGTTCAGAGACGTTCATGCTCCATAAATTAATCCACAGAATACAAATGCACAGCATTCACTTTTCTTCATTCATCTTCACCAACTGCTGTCATTTAGGTCCAGAGCTCATTCTCTTTCTCTCCCTCTCCCCAACCCCTCCTTCGTTTTTTTTTGGTTTTTTTTTTTTTTTTTTTTTAGTTATGCAAACTTGACAGATTTAGGCTGTGTATTAGGTACGTTTGAGGATTATGCTTTTGATTTGTATGGAATGGAAAAAACATAATTTTCTGTTTCGAGGAAAAAAAAATTGAAGAATTTAAAGCAACACATGTTGGAAACTCCATCCTCTCCAGCTTTCCAGCTGAAAAAAAATTACTAAGTTGCATGTTTTTAATGAAAGACGTAAGTGATCCATGAAGCCTGATCAAAAGTTTCCTAATTTTCAGTTATTTAAAGAAGTACAGACCATTCTGGTTAGTCAGACATGAGCTTAAAACTTACACTTGTATAAGGATGGGTTGGAGGGGGGGGTCTCCAAGTTCGGGTTTTTTTGCCTCAGAATGTGCTTTGGTGTTTATCACAGATTTGAGTACATTGGAAAGGAAAGGGAAACATTAATTGCTGTTATAAGTCCACTTCCTATGGCTTGAAAATCTCGACTATCAAACCTGTATGTAATTTTAAGCAGTCTTCACTTCTTYGTCTCCAATGTACCCATAACCTCTCAAATGCCATTTTTTTATCTACTCAGTCAATTTCCATATAATATCCTGAAACCAGCAACATTCATCTTGAAAATGCWTTATTGTTTTAAGTATTTTGACTTTGCTGTATGCATTCGGAAAGCAAATCAACTTCATAAACAAAATACCCCATAGATTTTCTCTTTTTATCAGATGTCATTATGCAGTGGGATGAACTGTGAAGTGCTTTTATTGAAGTTGTTTTCTCCTCAGTTATTGCTAAAGGCTTTCAAAAAAGGTAACATCTAAATGGCAATTCATGAGAGCACTTTCAGGCCTGATTATCATGTCACAATGGGACTACACTGATGTGCAATTATTGRGGTTTTTTGCCACATTTAGTGGAGTTGCTCCTAGTTTATGCCAGCATAGATGAGACTATTCACAGAAATAAAGGCTGTGAAGCTCTTGGAAAAATGTCATCTTATGTCTTTGCTGTTTTAGACCTCAATTTCACCATCATTTGAATTCTCCTTTGAATCTCAACAGTTCATTAAATACTGTGTCAGTGAAGTCAGCATTTGGAAGATCTGTTAATGAGTTACTATTGGGGAAGGCACCTYAAGATGATGGATGTGGTTTTGGATTTTACTGAAGTAACTGTGAAGAAGATTTAGGRGGCTTATATAAAAGTACTGGGTGATTTAAGGAGAAACTGAAGTTAAGTGGAATTCTGAAAGACAGTCCTGCATACTCTTTGTGTTTCTTTTGTGGGAAGAGGGATAACCCAGCAACCTCCTCCCTCACCTGGATACTCTGTAATCCTTGTACATAGTATGAAACATGATAAATTGAGACTCCATGACCTGCACGGTGATCACACCTCCAACATTTTTATCATAAAAAATTTACGGCCAGCTTAATTCTCTCTTCCTTTCTGCACGTGGTCCTTAAACGTTAGCTAGGTTTCCTGGAGCTGGAATTTTTGTGTGCCCCTTGTTTTTTTCTTTAAAAAAATATTTTTTACGTTTAGCTTTGAATCTCTTCCAAAAGGATTCTGAACTTTACAGCACAAATCTTTGCTTGGCCAGGCAATATGTGCACTTCCTCTCATGAGGCCCACTGCTGGGACGGATGTGAGAAACTCGATGAGGTATCTGAAATGGCTCCAGTACCCACCCAGCTTATCCCCCTTAAGTGACCTTTCTCGAGTCAACAGGCTTCTCAATGCTGCCTACAAAGTGTCTTTTATATTAACTTTATGCAAAACAAAAACRGATCAGCGGACTCTTTGAAGACTAAAGCACACCTCCAGCTCCCCAAAACTTGGCAATGTCCAAGGACTTTTTATCTCCCTTCTTTACTTGAGATAGTTTCATTTGTTGTATTCAATATTTAATCTTCTCTCTMTGTGAGGCACATTATCACCAAGTATTAAAAAAAATAGCTGTGGTAGACTGCCTTGAGGAATGAACTTGTCCACAGTCCTTGCCCAAAGCAGGTCCAGCTATACCAGAATGACTCCAACTCACATCTGTCACATTTGCTTTTAGAAACCAAGAGTGATGGATATTCCACAACCTCCCTAGGCAATATTTTCCAATGTTTACTGTCCTTATCACTAGAGGAAGCTGTCTCTAGCACCAGCCTTTGGTCTCTCTTGGTGCAGTCAAAACATATTACACTTGTCCTATCTCCAAAGAACACATGAATAATTTCTGTTCTCTTTTTRCATCTGTCTTGTCCTTAAAGGCTCTTAAAGCCTCTCCTATTTTTTTTTCCTGTTAGAACAATCAGCTTCAACCTTTCCTAGCAGGCCATTTTTCCTTCACTCTCACTTTTTTTTCTTCTGTCTACATCTTTTTGAAACATGGTGCCCCAAACTGGTTGATATTCTCCATCAGAGACATTACSAGCAAGCACCAAATAGGACAGTAAGACTATTTATATTTTTCAATAAAAGTTCTTCTGCATGGCTTACAGGAGTTCATTGGACCCCATGTAAGCTTCTTCAGTTTGGCAGCCCAAATTTCCATCAAACTGAGGTTCAAGTCACTTCCTTCAAGGGGCTGCTCAGGTGTTTGATGACCATGAAGAGAGCTGCTATTTGAAGATGTAATAAGAGCCAAAGGAGTGGGGACCCACTGCAACGACCAGTGTGTGGACATTCCCTTAGTGTTTTAAATCTGCTTGGAAAAGTGGAATATAAATGAGTTAAGAGATTTTAACTTGTAGGGAAGAAAACCAACCAACCAACAACCAAAAAACTCCAGACCAATAGTGCATTTAAACTCAAGCGCTGAAGGAATTAAAGAAATTATCCAAAATGGAACCAACTGGGGTCATCCAAATATGAAACTGTCAAAGTGTGTGGGACCGGTCTGATGGTGTGACCCAAGTGGTCTGGCTTTTTTGATGCAGACACAGCAGTGGAACAAATGCCTGTGATGAGGGATGATTAACTTCTTCTGGGCTGATTAATAAAAACAATATAATTCTTCACTCACACATGTTAGAGAAGTGAGCCAAGTATTTGGACACTAAGAGTGGATGAGATCGTTTGTCCAGAGAGTATCCAGTGCTACTRTCTGACCTGGAAAAATACCCAAATGAGAATGTCAGCTTTTCAGATGTTTGAAATTAAGAACTTCACATAGAAGTTAACTTTTCACTTAACAGCAAAACCTCATTTTAATCCAAGATCTGTCTATTGCAAGCATAGCAGTCACCAGTTATGYTTCTCCTAGTGTAGTGCTGACTTTACGAGTTGCACGTGGTTGTAAATGAGGGGATAAATAGGTATCAAATGCTCTGTGCAAATTCACCACAAAGACATCTGGATTTAAGAACCTCCCAGCAGGCAAGTTGCTAATGATCTCAAATGCTTCCTTCAAAGAGAATGACTTGGTTAGGTCCCTGTATTCTTTAAAGACCTACAGGAAATTCAAGCAGGGAAATGGTACAGGTTTATTTTTAGTCATGGATACGACTTCCTTCAAAATAATGCTCATGTCAGTCTTGTGAAGTGAGCTGCTTCTTGGTTGTGCATTCTCAAAATGCTCACTCCTTCCTGCCTTGCAGATTTGACAGTATTTCTATTGAAATGGCAACATTTCAGCACGGTAGCCATGAATGTCCCTMTTTTATGGATTCTCTTGGCAGAGAAATGTGTCTCTAATGGAAGCACAGTTTGGGTAACTTTGCACCAATGACTGCCTTTGATCAGCCTGGAGACTGAGGAGGGATGAGGCATGGAAGAGAGGCAGTGATGCTGTGGCAATTCCTCATCACTGGAGCTCAGCACACCCAGTTTTCCCTCTCCCCAGRAGCAGCCACCCCAGCCTGACTTGCAGCCCCAGTGCACTGCTCAGCTCCTCATCCTGCCCCAGCCTCAGGGATCTGTTTAGCCAGGGGTGTTCTAGCCCAGATCCCAGGAGTCTGAATAGTCTGGGAGTCCCAAAATCACCTCACAACTTTTGCTGAGGACTRGAGCAACAGTTTACAGTGCTGATAGATAAGAGGTGTGGTACAGAACCCTGTGGCCCCAGGGATTCTCTGCATTGAAAYGCCCAAGGTTTTGTTCAGTCTAAATAAATATGTTGCTGAATACATCACTGGAGTGCTCAAGGAGCACAATCTCTTTAGGCTGTAGAATATATTTTAAATTTTAKTTTTTTTAAAACCACAGGACRGGTCTTTGCCTTTAAGCCTAGTCCATGCAAATGTGTACACAAAGACCATTTTTTCACAGAAAGCAAGGCCCCGGGATAGAGGATGTTGACATTGGAAAGATTTCCTAGTCAAACTGTTTTCCTGCCCTGATTTCTCTCTGGGGTCCTGGGCATGATGTATATTCTGTGGTAGGGGCAGGGAAGGAGGGGAAAAAAAGCCTTCAAAAGGGTTTGTGCTGCAAGTTGCCAAGTTTTATGGGGTAACTGTTTCAGAAACCAAAYTTCTTTTAGAAACTCTTCCTCAGGGAGATTCCTCCTTCCTCAGGGGAAWCATCCCAGGCTGATGCTATAGCTCGATCGCCCACACAAAAAAAGCAGAACTACTCAATGCTACTGGTCCCTATCCTGCTTTTTTTTTCCTCAGCTTTTATTTCACAGTGCCTGTGGCCTTCTTGTGGTGCTTCAGGTGAGCTTCGGTTGTTTTTCCCTATTAATTGTGTGGGCAGCTAGGCTTTATCAGCCTCATATGGATCCCATGGCACCCTCAAACAGAAATCACCACTGTAGTTATGGCATTGGCAGTGAGACTCCATAAAAACTCAGCGTAAATCTGATGAGACTCTTTAGCTGATGTTGAGGAGGGATATATCTGGTGATATCTCATGGGATTAGCACCAAACAGTGTAAAATCCAAGCTTCCCTCTCCCTTCTCTGTAYGATTATGTGGGCACTTGAGACCAAAGAGCCCTCCTGTAAGGRGAGGAAGGTGACAGTGTTACTCTGGCAGCCAGTCTCAGGATGCAGACTCCTCTGTTTGCAACTCCCTTTGTTCTGCCTGGAGTGTGTGTGTACAGCAGATGTCCCCAAGCAGGTCCACTCTCCTTTCCTCTGACGGAAACACTTTTGAGGCAAACAACATTAGTTCGGCCACAGGGATTTTGATCTGTGGAGAGAAGTTAAAAAAAGCCTGCTATGACGAGGGCCATTTCTCTGGCACCAGGCAGGTTGGCAGTGACACATCTGGACATTCCCTCCGTGCCCAGAGTCTGTGTGCCAACAGTGGATTCACTCCCTGCTTGGACTTTCCCATCTCTTTCCTGCACCAAATTAGGCAAACAAAAGAAAGTATGGCCAGATACAGGTGTGCGTGACCTCMTGGAAATCCCCGTTTGGATTAATTGGGGAATAAACCTGGGGATGGAAAGTTACTGCAGTCAGGCAGAAAAGGGAGGGAATAACAGCACAGTGTAATGTACAGTGAGACAGCAACACCACGAGCTCTGTGCTAAGCCCTGTGATGATGCCTTGGCAACACTTGGGCACTACAAAAAGCAAGGGAGGGGATTCTCTCACCAGGGAGTCAGGAGTGAGTTGGCACAACCCTACCCAGCCCCTGGGATGTGGCTTGTAGCAGGCAGCAAATRTAAAACAGGAAAGCAGCTGAAAAGATAAGGTTGTTTCCACACCCGATTTTTTGCATTTGCCCAGATCCTCCCAGGTCTGAGGCTGGAGCCGCTGGGGCCAGTCAGAAGCCCCTGTGACCTCAGTGGAGTCCCATCTCTTTCCAGCATTGCTCATCTTGCTCTTCCACTCTGCCACACGCTGGCATGACTTCCCTGCCTTTTGCTCCCTCTCTAGGTTTGCTTACACTGACACAGACTTGGTGCTGCTAAAAAATGGGCAGAGTATTCCKCATGCAGCCCTTCCTGGGATTCATATTTAGATCAGTGGTTGCCCGTGGGGCAAGGGGTGAGCTAGAAGGAGGCCATCCGTGATGGAGCTGACTGGAGCTGTTGAACTTCTTTCCAGGGCTCTGTACATCTTTTCACACTCACACCCTCTCAAGAAAGTCTGGAGTAAGCCTTTTAGYTTCCACCTCTCCTACCTAAGCCATGTTTTTTTCCTCTCCCTTCTCCATGAGACTCTATTCAGAGCTGCATCATTCTAGGCAAGCTYCCCCCTAAACAAATGCTTTTGTTTGCTCCAAGCTTGGGGAAAGGAAAACAGGAATTTTAGATCACATGGTAGGAACAGTCACTGGGAGAGGTCCAATACTCCGTGTTCAGGAATGTAAATTTGTCCCTCCAAATAAAATGAGGGACTGTCACTCTCCTATGAGAGTGACAAGAGAATCTTAAAATTATTATACAATAATATACTTCTAAAATTATTTACTGCTGTAACTCCATACCTCTTTGTGCAAGTTTTGAAGAAGTGACTAGGAGGCAGAATCGACCTCTAATTGCYCTTTGGCTTTGCTTACAACCCATGAAAACAAGGCAGCATTCACGGGTTCTGGGGCTGAGTGGTGGGGGTGGGTCAGTTTTTATTGCTCAGAACAGGTGGATGTGAGAGCTCAGTGCATCCCCCTGCTCCCTGCCGGGGGATGCAGAGCCCACAGACGGGACAGTCCCAAGGAACACTCCCGCTGTCTCTGCCTGCTGCTGATGGAGCCACCGTGGTCCTTGAATGAGTGCTGGTAGCAGTCTAAAAATGCCCTCAYGATCACTGATAACTCGGGATCAGTTTGAAGACACGGGGGCAGGAGGGACATCAATGCCAAGCTCTCCACTGCAAGGCAGATGTGAGGGATAGAGCGGCTGCTCTTCCCTTGGAATGATTTATTACGCTGTTTTCTTGGGATCATATTAATACAACTGAACTGCTCTCTGTATACCAGGAATCAGCAGTGCTGCTCCACAAGTGTTATTCTGTTATTTTGGTCAATTTTCCTTTGAAGTTGGTTGTTTGCACTCCCAAAATATCACCTCGGGGTGTGTTTTGGTCCCTGTGAATGGATGGGGATGTTTGYTGCTCCCAGCAGGACCCCTGCAGAACATCAACTGAAAAGAAGGAAAACAAGTCCCCACACTGCCATCAAAATCAGCTGTGACAATAAACATTGCTGTCCTGAGGGGTGAGAGAGGGGGCTGGAAGGTTGGGAGGCACAGGAAGCTGACAGCTTCAGTCAGCTTTTCAAAGCAGCCTGGCCAAGGCTGATGCTGTGTGAACTTCAGCAAGGGGCCTGCTCCAGATAAGAGGGGAAAATGCTCAGTCATCCTGAGGCTTTTCCTCAAAACTCTGGAAGACAAAACTTCAAAAAGCAGTGTGTTGAGAAGGAATGTGTGAGATCACCAAAGTTTGAGGGGAACAGCTGGCTTCTGCTGTGAGTTGCAGCAAAACTCCTCCCAGCCAGCTGTACACTTGACTTACAAAGATGTGCTGTCCTGGCTGAGCTGGGCTGGTGCTTACCAAGCCTTCCTTCAGTCCAGCAGCATCTCCTGAAGTTGTACCATCTCATGTCCCCAGCTGGAATGCTGTTTAGCTCTTGTCTCTTTGCCAACCCTCTTGCAGAGTGATTTATCTTATGAATGAGATCCCAGTGTGACCTGCTGAATAAGTCCCACATTTAGGAAAAGCCTCTTATGTTTACTGAGAGCATCACCAGAGAAGTGAAGGGCTTTGATATGGGATGTAGGAAGTCAGATAAGGAGGCTGATGAGCTCTGGGTTTGCTCTAGATTATGTGGCTGAAGAAAAGCATTTTGCAGTGCACTATGCTTCAAACTAATCAGCAGAAACAGACGTTTTAGGTGAGGTAATTTCCAGGCAGGTATAACAGAACTGTGCATTTTACAAATTATGCCACTGATGGGCTTGTCAGGAAGGCAGATGGATGCTAAATATAGACAGATCCACTACAAGCAAGGGCCATTTCTTCGCTTGTTTGAAAAACTCCAGCACTGAAGTCTCCAAATYACCCTTCTGAGTGGCTCTAAACCCTACAGTACAGAATTGTGCAGTCAGAATAAGATGAAACCATTGAGGCGAACTCCTGTGGCTGCCATGGGAGCTGGGATAGGTCTGGTGACAGATTATTTCACACCATGCAATGTTTCTGCTGCTCAGCCATGATTGCAAGCCACAGACCTGCTTTCTGGTGTGATCTTGACAATTAAGAATGAAGTGACTTTGGATGGAAACCAACATAACAATTCAACCTAGAGATCACTGTTCCTTACAGAATTGTTTCCTTGTTCTGAACAAATACTTCAGAGTAGGCATGTGTGAACCTCAAGAGCCCAGTGTTTATCAGATTTCTTCTGATATCTTCCAGATTTAAAAYGGAAGAATTTTATTTTGGGAAACTTTTATGCCTTAAAGTCTGCAATCTTGCTTTCAGTATTGAAAATTTGTATTTTAAACACATATTTCTTTACTAGTGCTACCAGAAATACCTGTACTTCAAATCAACTCAAATCAAATTTGAGATGAGTAAAAAGGAACAAATCTTCCTTTACACTCTGTGTTTGTTTCTTAGCTTGGGGACTGAAATGCAGTTTTTAATCTGGGTAATTTTGCTGTTAGGTTCCTAGTGCACTCTTGCTTGTGGTGTGGCTACTACATAGTAACATAATATTTATTTATCTAAACCAGCTGTTTTTACTGGAACAGAATTCCCCTTCCCAGCAAACATTTCAAAACTTTTCTATTTTCTTCAAGTTCTGGCAAAAAAAAAAAGAAATAAAAGAGAAAAAAAGAGAAAGAAAGAGAAAGAAACAGGAAAAATAAAAAGAAAGAAGTGGGTTGTATGTAAGTCAACAGTAGCCTTTTAAATGTAATGATAATTACGGTGAGAGAAAAACCTGAGCTGCAGACAGATACTTAAGGACTTTCCTGCAGGGACTGTGGGTCTGTGGGCACTGATTTGCCCCACTGTTTGGGTCCAGCAGCAGGGCTGAGAGCACAACAGACCAGCTGCACTGGGACCCAGCACGCCCTGCACCCCAGGGAGAAGCTGGTGGAGCAGAGGGGATGTGTGGTTCCCTGCCCTGGCCCCATCCTGCCCCATTCTTGGGGCAGGACTGGTGGCAGAGCCCTGGGCTAAGGACACATTAGGATATCCCCTGTCAGGTGTCCCATTCCCACTTTCTTTGCCATCCTTCATGGCGTAACTTTCCTTCTTTCCCTGTTCTTCTGCTCTGTCTCTGTCCTGGAAAGAGAAGCACGGAGATTGTTCAAGTCTGATAATTCACTGTTCGAGCAGGTTTGTCCAGCTGTGCACTGTTTCTGAACACCTGAAGTGAAGAAGTATACTGCAGTACTTCCCTGGGTATTTTTTAGGGTTTATTTAATTTTTAGTATTAATTTCACAGTCACTGATGCTGGCAGCATAGAGACATCACATCCCCTGTTTTGAAATCTGGGCTTTCTAGGCAAGGTCTTTAGGAAAGTTCTGCTGAAGGTGTGGCTGTCCCACACAGAGCTGAGACATCTCTCCTGATGCTGCTGGAGAGATGCATGAGCCCAGGGTGCCAGGGTGTGACAAAGTCCCYGTGCTGGGGGCCGTGATGTCCTTGTCATGCAGAGGTGCTGTCCTGAATCCTGTGGCACACAGCTGCCCAAGCAAACCTTGGCAAACCCACGGGCTTTGCATTTCTTCTCGTGCCCATCCTGTGCATCGGGGCACATGCCAGCCCTGCTGCTGACCCGGCCACTGTCACTGTCACTGTGGCACAGCCTGTCCCCTCCGCAGGCACAGCCTTTGCCTCCCGTCCCATCGCAGCCATTTGTTCTCAGGAAATCTCTCCCATCACAAATAGCTGTCCCCTCCCCCCGGCGCTTACCCCCACATAAATATATGTATTTATAGCGAGCAGCCGCGGTGCCGTCAGCTCAGCCGAGGCTGTTGGAGCCGCTGTCTGCGCTTTGACAGCCCGTGCCTAATAAAAATTCAGTCCCTTGGCTCCAAGTCTAGAGCTCACATCAGTATGCAAAAACAAATGCAAATAAGGGAGAGGTCTTGCTGGTTGATGCGGGTGAGCAGAGGATTGTGCTGCACTTCTATTCATCTTTTTCCTGTCCTGGCTTTCATTTTTGACCTTATTGCAAGTCTTGACTCTGGAATTTCCACCGCCTTTTCCTGTGGCATCCCTTGTATAGGGACAGAGTATGTTAGCAATCAGATTCAGCACAGTTTTTTCCATTCTGTCTGGAACTCTTCAGCTCTGGGGTGTCAGCTCTCCTGCTGATTGCTTTGAAGCCACTTTTTACCATCTCGAAAGTGTCGCTAAGTTTTGAGACATCTCCTTGTTAGAAAAGACAGGGTGAGGTTGCTGCTCAATTTTCTTTCCATTTCTCCACTCAATTATTCTTCAGCACAACTTATTATAGCATGCAGTTATTCTCTTTCTGACCAGCATGGACTTCAGCCAGTTGATTTCCCATCAAGAGCAATTTTTGCTATTTTATTTGCTATTGCTTCACTTTCTTTCC
>NW_026623255.1:2491117-2526969 GCF_030028575.1 Malurus melanocephalus
TTTTTTTTTTTTTTTTTTTTTTTGGAGTGTATGTACCACAAGATTCCTACAATACCAGAAGTAGATTGATCCTATTTCTATTGCTTATTTATTGATATTTATTGGCAATATTAATTTAATGCTAATTTTGAATACATGTATTTTAGAACCTGAATGTTTGGCAGTTCCTTCCCACATCTGGGTCATCATCTTGTTAATTTTTGGACAGCTGCTYCTCTGTCACATTTTAAATATTGGTTTTGTTTAGGGGTGGGCCAGCCAGTTTATTTTGAGTAAGAACTGTTCCGAGCCACCATGCCCCACACAGACTGAGAGGAGATCAGCCACAAAACCGTGGGAATAGAATAGATTTTTTTTTCCCCTGAGGCTTAAGAGAAAGCTTGATTTAAGGGACTCTGTTCCTCTTCAGATGTCAGTCAGGTAAATTGTTCCTTCAACATGGCTGACAACTCTTTCTTGGCTGAAAGCAGACAGACAGCTCAATCTAATTGCACAGAGAGGTTTGCCTGCTTTCCCTTTTCAAGTAGAACAGGTTTATATATTTCTGTGGGGCTGGCTGAACAAACAACAGGTGGATCTAAAAAAGCCCTCTGGAAAATCCCTACAATTGATGCACTGGGAAATGACAGGGGAGTGTGTTAGAGCCACTCCCCTCACTAGGGTAGCCTGTGTTCTGCTAATGCCCTGAGAGAGCAGAGAAGTGGAGGATGGGGACAATGCCAGAGGGTAGTCTGGCGAGAGAGARCAGTTCCTGAAAGTTTAGGTAAACGGCTCAAAAGTCATGAATTTATGTATTTGTCCGTATTCAGTCTAAAATCTCTGTCTCACCAAAATTTCTGGGGTTCTGCAAAGATCCCACTTTAAATACAGATGGGCATTTGTATGCTTGTTATGAAGATCAATGAACAGGGAGGTGGCCATCTAAAAGTGGAACGTGATGACTCTTCACGTAGATGATAAACAAAAATGTGGCAGCACAGTGCAAGGTGTTAAATTCCTTGGTTCTTTTTGAGGATAGTTCCACTTAAAATACGCGATCAGCACCTCTTCACCTTACTGCCCATACCATGTCTGCTACTGCTGCAATGGCACCAAACTCCAAARAGTACTGAATKKTTTTTTTTTTTTTTTTAATAAATTTTTCAAGAGGTGCTTGAAATTGGGTCAGATCTTATTCTCAGCCATTGATCCATAAATCTACTGTAGCCTTTTTCCTCTTGAGCTACTCAAGTGGAGGAAGGGCAGCCTGAGTGATCCACAGTCAGGGCTGTGGGGTGAGGAGCAAAGGGTGAGGAGGGAATCTGCACCCCCGACTTGCTCCTTATGCATCCAGGTACATAAACAGGATTTTCAGTACTTGAGGGCAGCCAGCTGGCCTGGTYTGTGGGTGAATGGAAATACCATTGGCATTCCATATTTAAAAAAACAAAAAACAACCAACAATCCAACCCAAAGCAGGTCAAACAATCCCTCTGCTCTGGGGWTTTTATCCCCCTACAATACTCATTTGGCAGCATTTGCCCTGGCAGTGACTTGTGCTCATACACACTGAGAGATGCTTGGAGATGTCACCTACTCCCCTGGAAGCATGGATAAAAATCTATACGAACAACTGCTGCTCTAAACCATCCACCTTTGGCAGTACCATGATGCCCCAACTCAGCCTGTGTGCCTGTGCTCTGGAAAGTGATTCACACATTTATCAAAAGTCCATAAATCTAGGCTGAGATCGTGCTGCATCCAGTCCCCTTATCCCAGTCATCTGCCCTGTTGTCTGCAGTGCCACCTCCCTCCTGCCTGTCCCACAGATTCCCCTCTGCTCAGAAGAAAGGGAAATTGTCCTCCCCACATGCCTCTGTCTGGTCTCCAGCCYGCACTGAGGGTGGTGGTACCTAATAAGTTTATTTAGCAAGCCCAGAAAACTGCATTTAATGAGCAGTGAGACCAAGAGGCATCCCCATGTGGCCAGGTGGGGCTGTCATTTCCACTGAAGTGCAGGATGACCCCCACTAAAGGGCTGGTGCCTGCTGCTGCCCGGCCCTGCTCCTGTACTGGGTGCTGCCTGCTTGAGAGCAGGGCTCTTTTCTCCTTGTCACTGTTTTTTCCTGGTGGACTTAATCCTCTAAGAGGTTTTTGTCCTCACAGTGATGCAGCAAAATACCACACAGCCAAGGGTATCTTCACAAAGATTTTTTTTTTTTTGCAATAGATGAATCTCTGAGTTATTAGAAAGAACCTCTCTGAAACAGCTAAATCACAAATGTTTTCGGTTTGYTGTGTATGGCATTTTTTTCTTTATTTACTTTTACCTTTAGCTGACAGTTCTAACCATTAAAGCTCACCACAAAAGCTGTGGCGACCTTGTGTGTTTCTCTCAGTATGGAGCAGCTCCTGGGAGGGATCCACAGTCCTGTGGTTCAGCACAGCCTGTCTCTGGTTCTTGTCCCTCTGAGTCACAGGGCTGTGTCACCAGGAAGGTCATGGGACTGCCAAACATACCAGTGGGTGGATTCGGGGTTTCTTTCATCATAGCCTCAGCTGATACCTCTTTTCCCTCAGTGACCTTCTGTGGGTTTTTACAAAATCTAAGCCATATGCAGTGTTGGCATAGAACCATCCAGTCGATATTTAGGTGCCTGGGAAGCATCCCTTCCATGTGGATGTCACCAAGTTCCGTACCCACAGACCAGTTTCCATAGTAACTAATGTCGTTCAGTGAGAGGSGGAAAAGCCGAGGATTTTGAAAGGCGAAGACAAACACTGGGAGGGAGTAAGAGGAACAAACAGCATGTACAGCGGCTTGGAGCACACCACAGGTTTTATGATATATGTGTTTTAGGGAGATTGCATGGTTTGTGAACCGTTCCTCTCCTAGTGAGATGYGCCAAAAGTTTGACGGTGCAAAGTGAAATGGTGCTTCACAGTATCACACTCAGACAAATCCTGTGTCAACTTACATTTACTCACACACTTGTGARCACGTGGAGACAAGATGAAAATGAGTTTTATTCCCTGTTTCGAAAAGAATTGTCATACCAGTGTTTTTGAGAAGCAAACTTGCATTCTTTTGATATTCCCTCCTCATTCCTGCTGCAACAATGGAAAAGAGGAAAAGAACAGGASTCAGGCAGAACTACTTTTTAACTTCTTATTTATTCATGCTGTCACAAATGCCACCATCAGTGGGTATAAAATGATGGTGCTACTAACATATTCTTATGCTGGTCAGAGTCACTACTACTGATACATCGAGCTGTGGCATCTGATGAACAGAAGTGTGTATTTTCCTTCAGCCATGTGGTATAACTCAGGGAACAAACATATTGGTTAAAAATATATCCGAAATTAATTTATTATGTGACTGTAGAATCTTGCACATCACAGATTGTATGGCATGACATATATTCCTCTGGAAAGCAAATGTTCAGAATGTTAATTCTGCAGAAATAATTATTCAGAAATCAGGGCTGATCAGTTCAAAAAGCCTTAGGAAACTCTGCACTCGTGCATTTGAACAAGTGTACTTGTTTAGCATGCATATGGCAATGCCTTGTCCTGGGACTCAGGAGGCTGGGTAGAGGCAAAACCACATGAAGTAAGATTCATGGCACCCAAGTTTAGCTGGGTGAAGAAAGTTGCCTGAGTTAGTTCTCTTGGCTCCATCTTTAATTAGTGGATAGTAACAGATGTCTCCTGTTGGTGACTCACCCCATCTATTTTAGGTTGCCCATTAGAGGTTCCTGTTTCTATTCCTTTACTAAGAAAGAAACTAGTGAATGATTTGATTTAAACAGYCAAAGGCTGGTGAGGTGAAGCCCACTTGGAGGTGTGTATTCGGTGATAGTCAGAGGGTGATAACTCTGTAGAGTAAGAAGTTTGGCTTTCCAGTTCTTATCCCCATCCACAAAAAGGACTGTTTGCTGTCCTCGGGGYGCAGCATGGACTGTGTTCTTACAGCAGTACATTTACCCTCCTGATCAGGGTAATTGCACCCACTCTGTCTATTGAGGATGGCACCTGCTCCTGCCAACCCTAGATTGGTCCTGGGCACCGTCTGAGGCTGCGCCGTGGGGTGTTGGCCGGAATCATAACCACACTGATAGTTTGACAGCATGGAAAAACCCCAGGAGAGGAGCCATAACACAGCATTGTTAACCAGTGGAGGTGTAGCTGGAGAGTCAGAACCAGGACCCCACTACTTGGAAAGGCACCGTGACCCCTGTGACATTACGTCTGGTAGACAGAAAGATGACTAAGAAATTTGCTTTAAGTTGGGCTGCTCATGTGAGGACTGTGACAGTATTAAAAAAGCAAATCCACACGGGTGGTGGAGATCTGGGGCAGGCAGAGAGCGCAGCTATTCTGGGCCCTGGCGAGGCTGACAGACGCACGCAGCATTTCCTGGCAATATGCTCGGGAGAAGAAGCTCCCTGTTYGGTTCAGAGGTGCAGGCACTCCTTGCCTCCACAGCCAAAGGACGTAGGAGTAGCTGAGCAGGGAACACCACACAGCTACAGCTCCTCATCTGTGTGGTCCATCTCTCCTGGAGAAAGCTCAGCAGGAGGAACCAAAACCTYCAAAAGGAAAGGCAAGGTGAGGAGAAGCCAAATACGCTTCAGGGCTGAAGATGAGAAGCACTTTGCTAATGCTCTCTGCGTTTTTTTCCAAGCTGATTCGCGTTTCTGGGGCATAGCGGTGAGCAACTGAGCAGGGGTTCTCATCTCTTAGCACCCCTGAGCCCTGCTGCAGCAAAGGGAAAGGAGAAGGACAGCTGCCAAGAGGCGAGTGCCCCGAAGAGCGCCGGGGATGCGCCAGGAGGGCAGCCGGCAYCGTGTCCTGAGGGCAGAGGAAACCAGAAGGCAGCCCACAGAGCGCCGCTGMGCCTGGGCTGTAATGCATTCTGCCCTGTGATAAAGAAATTACACAGATTACAGCTGAACATGGAAAATATGATTCATCCGGTCTCCAAGCACCGACCCCTCCATCCATCACGTCCGAAGCGTGCGGCGGAAGCCGAGGCGAGGCGGAGTCTCCGGGGAGCAGTCTGCGAGGCTCCATCTCTTCCCGGTCTTTCTCCCTTCTTCCTAAACACAGGTGACAGACTTTGTTCGTGCTGAGAAGAAGTGGGGGAGGAAGTTTCGAGCTGAGGGAGTGACCGGAGGCGCTGTCGGTGAGCAGGCAGTCGCGCCGTGTGTGCTTCCCCTCGGTGCCCGGGCAGAACCTCAGTGCCCTCCTCCTCCTCCTCCTCTTCTGCCTTGGGCTGCCACCGCCTGCCACTGCCGTGGGACAGCGTGGGTGCCTACAGGAGTGTCTCATCCCGGATCCGCTGCTCCCTTGGACCAAAATAAATCCTTGTGTTCCATGTAGTGAAGTGCTGATGAAAGCAGATGAAGCACGGCGCATCTGGAGGGGAAACCGTGACTTCCTTCACTCCTGCAGATTAAAGCAGCGTCCTGTATGCGAAGGTGCAAAGGTTTCCTGTAGTCACATCGTTGTGGTTAAGCCTGTAGTCCAAGGGAGTAGGCTGAAGTTGCTGAGGTTCAATTTGCATCCTGAATGTGCACAATTGCAAGTGTTAATTATTTCACAGAAGATGCAGGAGCCACAGCCAAAGCATGTGTGTAACTCCATTTGTAGCTCAGGCAGAGCAGTAAGGTATAGGATAGGACATGCAGCAGCTGGTGTAGGGCTGAGAAAATGAACAGTTCTTGCTTCTTATCCACCAGCACTCTCAATTTACAATAGCCACATGAATTTGGAGACTGCAGCAAAAATCCTGTAGGACTTTGCATTCCTCRTCACAGCCAGAGAAAGCTTTAAAACTGGGGTAAGAGAGACAGATAAGAACAGAGAAATTGTAGTAGAAGCTTCAGTATTTRAAATTTTTCATTCATATTGGAATCATTACCCAATTTTGTTGTCACAGAAGCCTYAGGATCCATCAAGGACTCAGAGCTTTTAGGTTTCAATTAAGACACCATCATTTCACGTGATACCACAAGAAATACTATTYGGATGGGAAGGAACAGACAGCACACATTCATGTTAGCACAAATTAATTTTACACCTGCCTGTTAGCCAAGCTGTCAGTGTGCCATTCACAACCTTCCCCAGCACAAGATAACATTGTTGTACCAAACTTTGGTGAGGGTGGATTAACCTAAGGCAGGATTACTCTGCCTTTGGGCAAGTCTGAGGGTGTAGTCTGCCTCCTCCCCTCAAATATTATCATAGTAAAAACATACGGAACTATAGGACTCTGCTGCATTTTTTGTCCTACATTTTTCCTCTCACCCAGCCATGTTCTATCACCTGKTTTTTTGGGAGCAATTTGCCCTGGAGGTGGGACCAGCCACGGGTCTTTGGAGCAATCCTGACCTCTCCTGATGCAGAATCCAGGGATGAAGCCTGCACTGCTGCAGAGGACTGAATGATGTGYGACTGTGTATGTTCTACTCTGCCTGCTTTGTCATGGCAGGAGGTAGCGAGGGACAAAAAGGAGGTGATAAACAGTGTGGAAACAGATGATAAGCAGTTTGAGAAGAGCATGTGCTCTGTGAATATTGCACACAACAAATGCAGCATCCCCACATATCAGCAGCAACTCCTAAAGCCACAGCTTTGGGATTCACACTCAGCCATGGGCCCATGCTCTGAGTCTCAGAAAAGTGAGTGATGATGAAGAACTGAAGTCTGGGGTGCATTTTATGCCTGTTTTTAAAGACCAAAATCCCATTTCTAGCTATGCTTTGGCCTCTTTTACGCTTTTGGGAAAATTGCTTAAAGGCACATTTTTCAGAATAATGAATTGGAAACTTTCTTTGGTGCAACTTCCATGAGTGTCTGTGATTAGCTCAAAGAAGCTGGACCATGAGAAGGTATTTTAACTTGTGTTTGATGGCAGGACACAGGAGAATGTCTCAGCCTAGTGAGGACAATGCCTGARCACGGGTAATTCCCTTTTTGTACTCCATGATCTGATTTCCATCAGAAGGAATAATTCATGTTAGAAGGGCGACACTGCTTGCTCCACTGAGCTGTCCATCATCTGGACCAACCCCAACTTAGCCTCTCTGTGATGAGGCTAAAATACCTACTGATGCTGGCAAAACATCTAAACAGAAAAGTGAGCTTCTGACAGGGCATTCAGGCATAGTTTAAGGAAAACTGTTCTCAAAAAAAAAGGGATACAGAGCCATAGAGACATTAAATATTTTAGTTACACAGTYTGGTTGGAGTGTTTAAATGCATGCAGGGATTAACACTTTAACACTGTCCACCCAAACTCAAAATATCACCCTAATAAAGTTYGCAAAAGTGTATGTAAATATTGAAAGTGGAAGATTAAAGAGAGGATATTAGAAACAGAAACCTAGAATAAGTAAAATAGTTTTATAACTYGTTACTGTTATTTTGACCTTTCAATATGTTTTCCTAAGTTTTATTATGAGGCGACGCTATGTTTGGAAAGGAGGTGTATGACCTGTGAGGTAGTGTTCAATGGGAAAGATTGCATAAGCAGTGAGAAACCAGCTAGGTCCCTTTTCTACATTGGGTAGGGTAAATTAAATTAAACTTTACTGTTCCAGTTTCCTAACACCTTTTGCTTCTCATGGCCCAGCACGCACACATACATATGCAGAGCAACCATGAAGTTTTAAGTTTGTGCAGCTCTAAAGGGAGATTGCCCAGATCCTTCTATTAAAAAAAAAAAAAAAAAAAAAAAAAAAGAAACCAAACCCTCATGACTTCTTCCTTACTTTACAAAGCAGAAGACTAGGGATGTGTGCTGATTTTGGCTGGGGTAAATTTGACTTTCTCCACAGTGGCTGGTATGGGGTGGTGTTTTGGATCTGTGCTGGACACAAGGGTGATARTATAGAAATGTTTTTGGTATTGATGAGCAGGGCTTGCACAGAGCCAAGACCTTTTCTGCTTGTCATGCTGCCACGCTGGTGAGGAAGTTGGGAATGCATGGGAGGCTGTGAGGAGACATAGCTGAGACAGGTGACCCCAASTGACTAAAGGGATATTCCAGACCATACAACATCATTTTCACTATATAGATAATAATTATATAAAGTGGACAGAAAAAGGAAACAGGTGGGGATATTTGAAGTGATGATGTTTGTCTTCCCAAATCACTATTTGCTGTGATGGAGGAGCCCTGCTCTCCTGGAGAAGGCTGAACACCTGCCTGCCCATGGGAAGCAGTGAATTAATCCCTTATTTTGCTTTGCTGGTGTGTGCAGCTTTTGCTTTCCTATTAAATTGCCTTCATCTCAWCCTGTGAGTTTTCTGGCTTTTACCCTTCTGATTCTGTCCCTGATCCTGCTGGTGGGGCAGTAAGCCAGTGCCTGCATGGGGCTTGGCTGCTTCCTGGGGTGAAACCACAAGAGGATGCCATCAGTACCTTCAGTGTTACCCTGTGCTAGTAATCGTCCAGATCCTCAGGAACTCAGATTTGCTAGTAGTTGGTGATTCTTCATGTGAACCCAAACTTAGGGTTGTATCCCTTTCTGAACCAAAACTAAACCAARCACTAAAATGGAACACTGCTCTCTAGCTTTCTAGATTCCTCATGCTCCTATTGCAGTCCTGAATTTACTGTCCTGAATAGTTMATTTAAAATATGATATTCAATATAGTGCAATCTGTTCTTGGGATAGGAAATCCCATGCTCCTGTTATTTCTGATTAACTTGTTATAGTCTTTGTAGATGATTTTGATGTTTCTTCAGTTTTATGTTACAGTCCCTGTTGCTTGTGAGCTGCATTAATCGTTTTCATTATGCTTCTTTCTAATTTTGCCTGGGCTGATGATGACTCCCTGTGTTCCTCTATCTTKACATATTGACATTTTTCTTGCACAGATGTTGGGACAAAGAGTATTCTTCCGAGATCAAACTGGAAACTTTCARATCAAACTGGAAAACAGTAATCTCCTATCTCCTTGTCCAGTCTGAATGGCATCCCTGGGTACAGTAATACCCAGTATAGAGATGCTAAGAAAGTTTTTTTTTTGCAGATGTGTATTTCTTAGAAACACATGAATCAAAGAAGCTCAAGCACTGTGCTTCTCTGGACTAGCCATGGGAGAGCTGTGTTTTGTGGTGTGTTCTTTCACTTTTTTCTCTGAAACACTTTAAAAAATAGTTTGGTTTTGGATTRTGTTTAACTCCTTCAGAGACTGTAAAGATCAGCCCCATTAGCACCTTCCACTGAACTCATTTTTCTACAGTGCTTCCCATTTAGAGTCTGCAGGTAACCTTGCACTGGTCTATGTGAAAGCAGAGGTAAAAAATTTCTTTCTTTTGATAAAAAATTGTTTTGATCCAGACTTCAATGAAATGCAGACTCACAGAGGGGTCAATGGTGATGATAATCGTAGGTAATGGTTTTAATTAAAAGACTTCTTAAGGACTTTTCCTTAATAGCTCTGCTAAGACAAAAGTCCTTCAGATTAGTGACCAAGATGTTGTATCTTCTGTCCTGTGCATCTCTAAAATTATTTGATTAAGCAGTTTTCTGGTTGTACATGTATACTCCAGGAGCACATCCCCTGCCAGGGCATGCAACCTGCTGCAAGCAGGGAGCCCCAGGACATGGCCTTCAGACTTTCCTTCCCCCTTGCTTGTGTAATGCTTATTCCTGGCCTTAAGACGGGGAGGAGAGGGGAGGAGTGTGCCCCCTGCCCTTTCCTCTGCACACTCCTTGGTGATACTCTAACAATTAATTGTCAGAGCCCTTCGGAGCTGAGGGTCTGACAAATTGGCACAGGGCTCTGCAACGAGGGTGTGTGGTGGCTGCAGCTGGGGCATGAGGCAATGCCCTGCCAGGGTGGCATGGTGGTAGGCAGTCATCCCCTAAGGAGGAGTCACACAGGCATGCAGGATAGGATGGCACATGYCACTTYGTGCTGTCTCCAGACATCCCACGTCCCTGTAGTCACGGAGCTGCAGTTTTTGAAATGCCACATGTCTGTATAAAGTGATCTGGGCAATGAAAGTCTGAGAAAAAAAACAAACAAACATCTCTGTGAGCAGAAGAGTCTCTCATGTGTCTTATTTCAAATTGAGCCCCTTTGCATGTTTATGTTTTCCTTTGTTTTCTACTAAGAGGACATAAAGGCATTGACAATGCGTAAGAGGAATTTAATTACAGGATCCTTACTCCAGTCAGAATATCTTGCAAATAAATTAATGAATTTCTCCAGGATCCTCTGAGGCAGAGAGACATTGTTAATATTACCCTTTGCAGATAGCTTGCTGTTGTTTTGACATGTTTTCCACACACAAAGGATGGCAATATGCTTACGATCAATGCACTTTGGTTGGGAAAAAATGGGATGGGGAAGGAGGAATAGCAGGTGAGAGCCAAACTAAAGTCCTTAGGAGGAGATATGATCTTTCGTTTGTAATGTGGGACGTCTGCATGGCTTGGCTGGAGAGGAGCCTGCCTAACACARATCCTTTGCAAACCTGGGGGAGCCTTCCCTCTGCAGTCTCAGAGGCTCAGGAGCCTCCACAGCCTGACCCTGTGTTAACTACCAGTCTGTGAACGTAGAGAGTTTTGAAATGGTTTGGGAAAGTCCCTCTGAGAAGATGTACTGCTCAGAGGACCTCTCAGACCTTTCCAAGGGCTCTGCACTAGCCATGCTTGCTGTTCCCAGTAAAGATGTCTTGTGCAGTGGTGGCCAGCATGTGCTACTCAAAGGGGCAGCGCTCTGGGGACACAGGGCTGCTTTTGTGGCATGGAGACACATTGTTGCCCTAAATAACCTAGATTATGGGGGTGCAAAGTGTTTGAGAGCTTCCTGTCCCTAGAGAGAATGTCTCAAATGACTGAGCTTTGTGGTTTCTGTGTCTGTACAGTCTGCTCTTAGTCTCCAATAACTTTCCAAAAACATCCTTGGAAAACAGCAAGAAGAGGGTTATAAGGATTCTGATGCCAGGACTTCAGTATTTTCAAAAGTCTACTTGGGAAAAGAATAAAGCCAAAACCATTCAAACAATGCAGTTCTACACACAAATTTCCACAACTCAGCAGACAGTGTATTAAATATTAATAGTGATTTGTTTAGTATCCAAAAATTCATCATACGCTTCCATCCCAGCCCCAAAGAGCAATCAGCCAAGTGATGGATGATGAAATTTTTCGTGTACAGTTGCAACCCTACTCCTTGACAACACTTRAAAACAATGACAAGCTTCATCCCTACGAATACCATGTGAGAGCATGACCTCTCTTGGGGAGAAGCGCAGAGCGATCAAGCTGACCCGCCGGGGAACTTGGATAAAGCAGATGTGGAAATCCCAGCCTGGAAAGGACTTGGGAGGTCGCTAAGGGCAGGTCCTTGTGCTTGCAGGGAGCTGTGTCCCAAATCTCATCCCAGCTCCATCTTCAAGCTGACTAGGGTGTTTGTCCTTCTTCCACCCCTSTTTTGGAAATATTTTAATCTGACATTAAAATTGTTTCTTATATTAGCAACCATATATCTTCATGCATTCCAGGTAAATAAGTAATGAGGCAACATACGTGATGACTCACTAATTCTGTTCTTTATACACAAGCTTAAAATTTCTCTAAATRCAAAAGGGAAATAGATGTGTTGTATAAAATGTATTGTATAAAATGCAGAATTGTAATATAATATGGGTTAGGTTATAATCTATGCTGACCAGAGTCTTCCAAACCACTCCTTTGCAGGATGAATTTGTATGAATTAGAAAAATGAATGAAGGTGCCAACTACATAGCCCGCTCCTGTTTTGTGACTAAATTTCAGAATCATTCCTGTTGTGGTGTTTTGGCAAGTGTTCTTCTTTCCCCAGGTGTCATGTCAAGGCAAAAAGCTTTCTAGAGAATACTCATGCTCATGTGCAAAGTCTGGAGATCTCAGGGTCCTAGGTTCAATCAATAAAGAACAGGACTAGGGTCACAAGCTGAATRAAACGTGTGTGCACACACATTTAGACCCCAGGAGGAAGAATGTGTGTAGGTTCAGCACATGTAAAGCAGCACAGCTGAGAAATGGAGTCAGCTTCTGGATTCATTGCATGTAACAGCATCAAAATACACCCAACCTTAGTGTGGTCTCCACTTTTTCTTATGATGCATTGGAAAAGTCAGTGTGAGCAATAAAGACAYTTGAAAGAAAGCCCCATTTGAGAAAATTGAACCATCTGAAGCACTGATTTTCAAMCTTTTCTTCTGGTGACCTTGTTCTCTCATGGCCTCAAGTGGCAGTGTCACTGGCRTGAGTGCTTCCAAGCTCATGGCTCCAAGAGAGGGAGCCGCTGACCTGGAAACACCKTCTGGCCAGCAGCTCTGAGGCAACCCCCTCGCTTGCTCTTTATTTGTGCTGCAGGGAGGCCKGGGGAGATGCTGCGGGGCCGGGTGCCAGCAGGGTGCCTGGCAGGCGGTGACAAAGAGGGGAGGAAGTGGCTCGGTGGCTGCAGCAGGACCAGTTGGCTCAGCCTCCTGGGGCAGAGGATGCTCCAGGGAAYAGCAGAGAAGGCAACGCTGGGCTGCTCACGGGGCTGTCCTGGGGACTTCCTTTCACAGCAGATGCATGGCAGGGCAGGAAACATCTCTGTATTTGCTAAAAGATCTTTGCAACTATTGAGCAATACCGGGGAACTCTGCTATGACAGGAATTCCTCCTAATGACCAACATTTTACAGTTTGCTTATTTGGTTCAAGGCTCAGAAAATAATTGGTCTTTTTTTTTTTTTTTTCCCTTAGCCTGTCTGCATTTCAACAGTTTCACAGCAAGATTGTTTTCAATCACAAAGAAGAGTAAGAAGGTAATGAACATGATCAGAGACATTTTGGTGGAAAGCAGTCTTAATACTACGTGTAAAGCACTACCAGTACTCATAGGTCCAGATTGCTTCTTCCCAAAATTTGCTCTAGCACACTGTGTACTCCATACAGTACATGTTACTTTAAATGAAAATTRCTAGACCAAAATAATCCCTGATAATTTTTTTTTTCCAGTAATTTTTTCTTGGGCTGGGAGAGACTCAGAGCAATGGGATGAATGTTGGAAACAGTTTCTGGTGTATACAAAGTGATAATGGATTCTYAAGCAGATCTTGGAAACCTGAGAAATGATCATGCTGAAACAGGCCTAGGAGAAGTAACAGACAGGCAAAAGTTGAACTGGACCTGAACTTGTAATATAAAGTATCTTTACAAAGCYGACTGTAAATTTTTAGTTGCAGATAGAAGCCTAAAAAGTGTAACAGCACTTTCTTTTTTCAGAAGGAAAAAAATAATTTGCAGATATTTGAACAGTATTGTCAGAAGGACTGAAAAGTAATTCTTTGACTATTCCTGAGCTATGGAAAACAAGCATGAAAGAAGGAAGATTAGTTAGGGATAAGAAAAATGATAGCTACAAAAGAAATATATAAAGCTGAGTTTCATGAAGAATGTTTTGGCAGAACACTCAAYAGAGACGGAGTGACCTGTGCAGAAACTGATTAGACCTTAGGTGGCTTCTGTAGTCATGATGAGTTTGTSTCTTGGTGTGACACCTGACCAAGATGAAACATGAGGCATCTTACAAAAAGTGACTGAGATGAGCTGATCTCGCATCACAGCTGCCCACTACAAAAGTATCTTTCACTGTCATGCTCCTGCTTGACATGCCATTCGACGCAAGAGAAGAACAAAATTGTGAAAATTTAGTGCAGGGGATAAAATAATGCCTGAATGACATGAAATGCTGGAACTAAGACTGAATAAGGAGAAACAGCTGACAAAATATGTTGTTGTCTACTGTGATAAGAAGTTCCCTGCACAGGATGTGCCACATGAAGATGTGCAAAATCATCAGGAACCATGGTTCCCATAAAGGAAACAAAACAGGAAATGTCATGAATCATCAGCAAACAGGCCCTGGACAGGTTACATGGCTTGATTCTGAATGAAATTAATAATTCAGCAAGGTTGGARATGAAGATACTTAAATAGAATTGTAGCATTATGACACAAGCTTGGGAAATACAGACTGAAAATTGAGACTGATCATCTCTTCTTGGCAACATGATGCACATGGCAGAGAAGTTACGCTGCCACAGTGTGGGATGCCTCATTAAATAAACAGTYCCAGACACTAATTAAGGATATACAGAAACAGATACAAGAAGGCGAGAATGCTTGGAGACTTGGAAAGCTTCGGGATAAGCTGACTGGCACACAGAAAGCAGTGACAATCTCTCCACAGGAAGCTATTTCATTGGCATCGCATCTGTACTCCTCAAGTAATTACCCACTGGATCTCTGATTCTTATTAAAATTCCCTGTGTCCATTTATTACTAGTATAGTTTAGCAGAACTTGAATGTTGGAGACAAAGGCAGCATTGGGCATTTGGTCAAGATAAGCCAACCCATTTCAGGGGGAAAAAAATAAGGAATAGGACCAGTGTGACAGAAATCCCACAGGCTGGTATAATTATTCAGTTCCAATAAAAGTTTTGGTGTTTCAAAACAAAGGGTCTTCATATCTGCCTTTATCTCTTTCTCCAAAAATCTCAATATCTCTCAGTTTTCATCCCTAGCTGAATAGGAATTATTCAGCGATTCTTTACACTTGATACAGTTTAATTCAGTTAGCTGTTGCTCYTCATTGTGAGTCACCTTATAATAAATAAGCTGCCTTAGCTGCTAGCTAGATCTTTCCTTTATTATAGCAGTGACCTCTAGTGTACAGCTCTCAGTATCCAGACCTAGCAATTCCAGCTCRCAGAGCAAGGCCATTTTCCATCTCATGGGAAGGAAAAAGCCTTATAAAGTGACCTTTCTGTTTATTTTGGATTTCTTTCAAAGAAAAGAAAAGAAATTCCCTTGAKACCTTAAAAGTCAATAAAGTCGGGCTACATCAGCATGTTGGATCTGTGGCAGCYAAGCCTCCATGCTCTAAAACATTTTCATTTTGAAGTGGTTCAGGGCTAGATTCGGCAGCCTGTAGCACTGCCTGTGCTGTTATTTTATATTTTGACAGGGCAGATTACCTGCACATRAATTTTCTTTGTTAGAAAGCTACATGTCAGATGCATTTTAGGGCAGGACATACTAATCTAGTGCCTAGTAGGTAAAGTCAGCTGGGATTTCTTGGAATGAAATGTGCTAATTATTTGTAAGATGAATTATGTTTAATTTGTTTCTGCTGTAGAAATTCCAGGGGAATCACTAGGACACACAGTAATAATCTTCCTCTAGCTCTGAGCTTTGTCTGATGGAGGCCGACACAGGATGTTTCACCAYTTGAATCCCTATAGGAATACTGAGYATTTCAYTGTGTGATGCTGYTTCTTCCCAGACAGTGAGATTTCCCCATTCCACTGTAGCTGCATGAAGGGAGCCCTGTCCTGCCAGCCCTGCAGGGACACGGGGGGCTGTCAGAGAGCTGCACCTCTCACCCCTCTCCCTGGAGACACCTACAGCCACATCATCCTTACTTCCCCTGGAGGCAGAACTGGGTGGTGCCTGAGAGGACCTTGCCCATGGCAAGTGAAGGGYGCTGGGCATCTCTCCAGGCTTCTCTGTTAGCCAGGAGGGTTGGGATATGGGGTGTGGGACACGGGGATGGACTTTCATGCCCACAAAGCTGTACAGGATTTGTCCCTGGCACAGTAAGTGCTGCCATCCAAGGTGTGATGTTATATTACACCTTGTGGCGGTCTGGCAGCACAGGCCACCTCTGCTTCCCACAACCAAATCTCTTCGATCGCATTTTCATATTCAAGGGCTATGCGTAATTACCAATACTAATATAAGGACATAAATGACAATGTCAGAGAAACAATTCTTCCTAAAAACACAATTGCATTTCAATCTGTCCATCTTGACAGGCATTTCCATTGAGTGGTCACAAATATTTCAACATAATGGATAGAAAGAAGCCATAATTCAAGTAATRAGGAGATAAAGGGTGGCTGGTGGGGTCTATGCATTGTTCTAATTAACCAAGCTCACCTGTAAATTGCTTTCTAAATGGAGAAGTTACAGAAAATTATGGACAAAGGGGTCAGGAGCTTTCAGRAAAATGAAGAAAACACATTTCAATACTGTTGGCTTCCTGCTGCAAAACACCCAGCCTTACTGCTGAAGTGTTCCAAAAATAGACAAGCTTGCTCATTAGCCTTGTGAGCATTTAAATAGGAGAGGGATCGTTACCCAAATTATATCCCTTAAAAAGGACTTTCACACTGGGGTAAACTTAAAAAAGAACATTACGCAAAAAGCAATTTTCTTTGCCTGCAATCTTCTGTATTCCCCTAAGTCTCATTGGAATAAAAAACTTCCTCCCTCTCCAGCCTGATTCTCTTTTTTTTTTCTTAATCCAGCTGTGAAATCATAAAGCTCAGTGTTTATGACAATAGTTTGCTACCATGGAAACAGCTATGTCGTCACAAATTTAGCCTTATGATATGACCTCCCTGACTGCAGGAACAGTCAAAAAGGAAGATATGTTAGAAACGGGACCTTGTTTAACCAGAAATGCCCATTTTAAATCCTTTTGCATAGCACGCTCAGCAGCTCTTTAATAAGAGGACCTTTGATAGGAGCTGTGCACCTCATTACATGYTGCTTTATTATGCCGTTTGAATTGCTTTGAATGTCACCTTTGAATGCGAGCTGTCCTTTTATTGTTGAACATTTTGAATTCCCAGCATCCTAACACAGCACTGTRGTGATTTCTACAACTTCAGATCATTGCCCTTCTGAACAGTTTACTGTACCCTGTGGTTTTGCTTGTTTTCTTCTTTTCAAACTGGAAAAATTATTGAAAGGAAAAGGAAAATCTATTCTTGAGCAGATGTTGGAGGRAATCTATTGGGATTCTGGGACACCTCCTGTCTGACTGTATGTGCAGTCCTCTCATTGTACAGAGGAAGGGCCTTTTGTGCATTGGTGTAGCCAGATATTTAAAATGTGATCGGCATCCACCACACCTTGCTACAGTGTCCCTGCCTCCCAGTGAGATAACTCTCCCTGTACATGTGAACACGGAGGGTGCTGGCTGAACTAAACAGCAAAGTGCCTGAKGAAAGACAAGAGCAGCGTGACCCTCACTACAGAGAAACAGACATAAAATTTGCCCGCTGAAGTCATGAACAATTTAGCCCTCCTGTGTCCTTTCTCACTGAGCCCGTAAGATGCTTCCCCTCAGACCTCTTGCTCCAGTGAATGAACCCATCTGCTTTTGCCATGCAAACCCAGTGGTTTTGGGGAGCTGAGGAGCACTGGGGGTTCCAAGGGTCTTTCTGCTCCCCAGCCTCTACAGAAGAGAACTGTGGAAGGAGGCTACTGCATAGCATAACCTTCATCCTGAAGAACAAMATAAATCTTTCAGAACATCCATAGTACACCATTCGGGGAAAAAAAAATGAAGCCTTGAAGTTAGGAAAAGGGTTACCAATTTCTTCTCAACGTTTCATAATGACAGCTCACCATTTCTGCAAGAGAAAGGACAGAGGGACCCACTGAAGTGTCACTTTGTGGGAATGTCCCTCTGCACCTCTCTGTGCTGGTATTACTTTGGATATCCACAAACAAAATAAATTTAAATGATTTTCAACAGATTACCTCTGATATAAACCAAGGAAAAAATGAAGCTTCTATAAGCAAGATAAGCAACATTTTAAAGTGCCTATAATTCTGAGCAAGAAAATCTTTCTAAGGTTATCTGTGCTGAAAATGCTCATTAAGATAATTACACTGAATGAAGTGTGGGAAGTGTTTCCAGAGGGCAATGGGACAAGGCTCCCATGGGTGGGAGGAGGAGGAGGGGGCCTGACTAGCACAAGCTGGGGCAGCAGTGCTCTGTGGCTGCAGGAGCTGACAGGGCTGTGCTGCTGCACTAAACCGTGGTATGGCCACAATAGCTGCAGCAGCCAGGAGCATATCCCATCTATTGCCATCAAGTGTGGAAATTCTGCATGGTTTCTTAAAAGTAAATGTAATTTCATCCTTGCTGCTTTTTTGTTTTTTAAATTTTTTTTTATTTGTGCTCTGCTTTTTATTTTCTCCTCCGTGAATGGATAGTGGTGTCTTTTGTGCAATTATACAAATAAGCTTCTACACCTCACTGACCTCTTTGGATATCTTGCTACCTCTTTTGAACACATTTAGTTTCACCTTCTTTAACTGTCAGATTATTTAAAACTTCATCTTTTCTTTTCACTTCTCTTTTGGAATTTCCTCCAACATCTTTTTGTCAGTTGTGACAGAAGGATGCCTCACAGACAAATGCTGTGCACACACCAAGACCTACCTGTGGCAGTCTACCTCAGGAAAAGCTCCTGCTAGTTTTACACTTGAGCAATATTCCTGCTTGGGATACACATGCAGTGCCTCCTGTATGGCTCAGGATCCACTCTCCTCTTAGGCTGGGCTGTGCTGTGCAGAACCTCCCTACTTTCTGTGTTTATGAAACTGGTGTTACACTTAGATAGGGAAACACAGACAGATTTCACATCTCTCTTTTCAGATCTCAGTTTGCTTGCACTCTATTTCTGCAACTGATCTAGCTCACACTGTRTTTTAAGTCTCTTCTCCAAACTGCAATACTGACTTGACTATGAGCCCTGTTCTCTCTGATTGGGGTTGTAAAGGAACATTTACCTTAAGAAAGGCTCTTAGCCCTGAATCACCTTCCTGTGTCAGACTGCCCCAGTATCTTCTGTGCTGCAGAGCCACCAGAGCATTGCCACACCTCTCCTCCAACCTCAACCCATCCCATTTTGGGTGCCTTGTCAGCTGCTGGTGCCTCCTTTTAACATGCTGCTTTCTTCTGCAAAACATGAAAGGTTCAGCCCTTTTGGCTGCTGGCTGTGGCTTGCAAAATGCAGATGTACAGTAAATGACAAGCCTGGTGAGGGGTGTTGAAAGGAAGCAGTGGTGGGAAGTATTTCTGTTTAAGGAGAAATAGCGTGGGTGTGGTGCAGCACTGAGGGAAAATTGGATAGAAAATGAAATTGGGGAGTGAAAATCTATTTTTAACAGGACTTTGAAAATCTGGCTGGGGCCAGGCCCTGTCTGAAATGATGTAGAGCCATAACTATTTCCTGGGGCTTGCATTTTCCGTAAGGGAGAACATCTGATAGCAGAGCAAGAGGTTTGYTCTTCCTAAGTACATCCAGTGAAAGCCTGATCATTCTTATGGGAGAAAACAGAGGACACTTGTTACCCTGCACACAGCACAGATGTCTGGCTATTCTCCACGCTAGGCGAGATCTTCTGGGCATGCAGGGAAAACGAGAGCTCAGATGGTGATAGATGCATCCCTTTGCAGCAGGGAAGCGACAGCATTTCAGCCAGGCAGGCATTGTGCTTGATGAAGAACTGCCAGGAGGGAGATATGCACAGAAAGGTGATGTGTGTAATTACTACATCCACTGAGTTTGTAACAAAAATACACATTTTTGTTTCTACAGTCGGGATTCTCTGTGCTCTATGCTTTGTGAGGATGCTCACAGGAGGAAAAGCTGCMCTGTGTTGAAAGCAGWTAGATCTCTGTGCAGTTCCAAGGGRGTRAGGGTTTCCTGGAAGCCAGGAGGGGCATTGGGGAGCACCTCTGCTGCTTGCATGGGACCACACACTGCTGGTGCCCACTGCTGCCCTGGGCACCTGTGCACCCCTTCAGCTGAAGGACAGGAGTAGATCCTCCTGGCATCTGAATCATCTGACTTGCTTAGACCCTTCTTTCTCAGAAGATAAATTGCATCCAAAGAATATTTTTTATCCACTGAGGACAAAGGAAGGGTGGGTATTCTAGATGTGTATTTGGAACAGACATCTGCCTTGTTCCCAAATGAAGACCTGCAAAAAAAACCCCAAAACCCCTTACAGACATCTGCATCTGGTCTGACAAATGACAGCCCCAAGGCTTCTAGGTGGAGGGGCCAGCAGGCAGGATCTGTCGGTCACAGCAGTGCTACACTCAGATAAAACCCCACGGTGGGGTCAGAGGAAATGGTGCAGCAGCAGCAGCTCCAGGGTCACGGCTGCCCTGCAGGCACCAGCAGAGCATTTAGCTGCAAACCATCTCTCCCCAGCACCAGACACTCAGCAGCTGTGCACTGTTGCTGAGAGCATCACTAAGCCTTTSAGGAATTTTTTTCCAGGCCTCGGGGCAGTGGCTGGTGCACTCAGYTGGGAGCTGGTGAGCTGTGCCTGCAACATCCCGTGCTGACCCAGGGCTGCAGGTGTCCCTTCAAAAGGCAACAAACCTCTCCCCAGAGTGCTTTGGAAGGGCATTTCCACTAAAACAAAGCCCTCAATCCCTCCTTCTCCTGGCAGGAATGATTTTGCTCCTGACACCACGGGTACCTGCAGCCAGGATGGACAGCCAGCACCACTGCCGCCTCTCTGAGAGAAGCCTGGCCTGCAAAAGGAGAATTTCCAAGTGGCATTCTCCTCACTGGGGTGTCAAGGGCAGATGGTGACATTCCCTGGGGACAGGCTCTGGCTTCCCACTGCACAGCCTCAGCGTGAAGGACTGACCGCGGCAGAGGCGGATGCTGGTGCCACCCTCAGGGGACCTGGGTTGGTCTCGCCAGCCCTGAGGGGTTTGTAGAGTCCTGAGGTCACTTGTTATCATGCTCAAATGGTGGGACAGTCTGGTTTGCCCTACAATGAAGGAAATTCAAACGTGGTCTGAAAACCAGGTGCTGAGGAAAGCCAGATAAAAGCAGCAGCATCCAGTTCTCATGCAGACTACTGAATGCAACATTTTCAGTCTGGACAGAGAAACTTCTCACAGCAGAATGGCAACCCTCCTGAGCC
Organism: Malurus melanocephalus; assembly: GCF_030028575.1. Lineage (NCBI taxonomy): Eukaryota > Metazoa > Chordata > Aves > Passeriformes > Maluridae > Malurus > Malurus melanocephalus. Next base: position 2,511,919 of record NW_026623255.1, read on the forward strand.
ATTGGCATTTTCTGCCACAGGCAGTAAAGCCAGCCTCGAGGCTGCAGAGGGGCACACAGCAATCATCCAGTGTAATTATTATCTGCGTTTGGGAGAACAACCTCATTTCTTCTTTTCACTGTTTTTTTCATTTTTGCTTTCTTTTAATTTCTTCCCTTTATCCACCTGAATAATAGCTACTAACAGTTAGGCTGTACTGTGCAACACATCCTTAGAAGTGCTGTGTATGTGCATGAGCCTGGAAATCTTCTGTTCCTGGTGAGATTAGTTAGCCTCCTTTGGAAACACCTTTTACTGCTAACAGCTCATCTTTAGCTGTGCATGAAAACCCTGACACTGAAACTTCCCTCCTTCCCTCTTCACACACTGAATCCAACAAGAGGACAAACAGCACAAGAAACTGCATTGATATAACCCAAGGTAAATGCAGGCAGAAGAAGGAGCCTCTCAAGATGATAATTCCTTATCTCCACATGCTTGTATATCTGAAATCACTCACATTCAGGAGGAAAGCGGTGCCCTTTTGCATAAAACATCCTGTATTTGGGAAGGAGGTAGCCCTGACAGGTGACCCTAAAGCCAGTGGGCATGTACTGCCCTGGACCCGAGCTCCAGACGCCTCTCAATTGAGTGCCAACACAGAACTCTTATTTTTGTTTCACCTTCATCTTATTTGTGAGGAAAGAATCGTGTCCCTGCTTATCAGCTGCCAGCTGGTAAAACGGAGTTGTTGTGGTCTTTCAGCAGGGCAATTCCAGTTGGTGTGCATGCAGTCCCTCCACTGCGCTCCTCACAGCACTCCCAGTGCTGCAATCCTGCTCTTCTCAACAAACACAAAAGCTCTGGCTGGGGAAACTGCACCATCAGGAGAGCTTCAACTAAGAAATACCAGGAGTGTCTAAAGCCATTGAGGTAACAAGGATGGATAACTGTGAAGCATCAGGTTGAAGAACTGCAATACCCTTCAGTCTTCAAAGAAATGTTTACCCTCAAAGACATTTTTCCTAAGCAGATATTCAATTGAGCCATCAGGGAATTCTTTAAAATTCACATATGGGCACCAGTGGGGGCAGACACTGCAGCTGCAGAAAGTAGTTTGGTTTTGTACAAAATGCAAACTGGTGGAGGGAGCTGCCATCACCCAGAGCCATCTCCAACACCCACACTTCAGGTCCTCGGGGTCACCCTGGTTTGTAGACTGGTCATACACAGCTCTCCAGTCAGCCTGCAGTGGTAGTGGTGTACTGCAGGTAGAAAATATTCGGAGGATTTGGCTCATCAGAAACACTTTCTTGAGGGGAAAGGAGAAGGTGGAGATGCACTGTAGAACTTTGTAGTCTATAATTGGATTTTCCCTTAGGTCTAACTAAAAATAAATTAGCTAATAGTATATTCAATTAATTTTGCCAAATTCAAGTAATTTTTTTAATTAGGAGGGAAGAACTTAATCTCACAGAAAACAGACAATTTCCAAAGGCTGGCACAAGAGTATGCCACCAGAGTATGGCCCTATGAATTGCTGTGAGATGAGAAACACAGGCACAAACTTACACAGAAAATACAATTACATGCRAATAGTGGAGACAGCAGTACAATATGAGCTATTTAACCCTGGGGAAGTGGCATGTGGTGTCAGGAGGGCAAGTATTCTGGAGCTTTTTAATTCTTCTAGAGRGAGATTGTCAAGCTAGTGTATTATGATAAAATCAGAATTTCATTTTAGTGCTAAGGCTGGGCACATTGATTGAGTGTTCTCTCACAAGTACAGGTGAGTGCGAGAGGGACTGCAGCTTTCACTCGTGTTTCTGAAAAATGCCTTTGCCTGTACTTGACCAAATGCTGCAGGAAGTTTATTTGCTAAACTGGGGAGGAAGCAGGAGGGGAGACACCTGGTGTGATCGTGGCTTTATTGAGGTCACAGGACAATGGCACTGGTTGCAGATGAAAATGTCAGGRCGYAAAAAGGCATTGGGATGGTTGAGCCTTTTGCCTTTCTCTCAGCACACTCCAGTGTGAAAGGCCTTGTGGTGGCAGACACAAACTCCACAGCTGTAAAATCCCTCTGTTGGATCACTTTTAGTGCCTGGTACCATATATTTGTACATAATCAGACTTTGGAAAAGAGGGTGTCTAATTCTGATTTCTAGTTATTCCTCTCTGACATCTTACTGACAATGAAAACAGACAAAAGACAAAGTAATAAAATGTTTTACTGCCTCCCATTTCTTGTTAAAGTRACTGTTAACCCCCTGGCAGGTTAACAGAACTGTGCATGGCATTACAAATTAGAAAATTTGATAAAATTCTTTTTACCTATTTTACAAACTCATTTGTCCTGTACTAWATATTTATTTCCATTTTCTGTCTGTTCAGTTGCCCAGTAAAAGAAATCAATTTAGTATTTACKTCTCTCTTCTGTTATTAGAAAATCTGAACTAGGGAATATGCTGAAGATAGCAGTGAAAATTTTCCAGCTGAATCCAGCTGGATGGACAGAAACTGCTTCTTTCTGAATGCTCCCTTACATAGATTCTGAACGATTAAGTCTATAAATGCTCTAAGTACTTCAGGTATTATGCTAGTCAAAAAAACCCTAAAAAACAAAAAAACTCCACAAAAAAGTCCCTCCCAAAACCAAAACAAAAAAAAACCACCAACACCTCCACCAAACAAAAAAACCAAACACCCCCCCCCAAAGAAAAACCACACACAAAAATGAAAAAAAACTAAAAAAAAAAGGAAAAATAAAAGAAAAATTTAAAAACAAGATCCAGTATTTAGGTCCTCAGGAGTTGCCATAAAACCAGAGAGCATTTCAGAGGATTTTGAAACCATCGTTCTCCACAGGCTTACATGACAAATCATGTGTGATGACAAGTCCAGAAAATTATCAGGAGTCTTGTGATCTTTGGTCTTTTTTCCTTACAGTCTCAGTTTGTGTGACTAAACAATTCCTTGGCAAACTCGGCTTTCAGTTTTGGAAAAAGTCTGTAGCCCTTTGGCTGCAGAGCTGACCTCAGGGACCAGAAGTCTAGAGACTGAGTAAACAGAAAAATAATAAAAAATGTTCAGTTTTTAAAATCATGTGCTTTTCAAAACAAGTTTATGAGTTTTGAGGTTTGTGGCATGATTGCTGAGTGTGTTAATTTAGGAGTATCGATTCACATTTGGGAATGTGCTCTTTCTTCCCTGCATGTCAGCATGGCACGGCTTCCTCTGCTGGGGATGGTTAAGGACAATCAGTTGATGTTCCAAAGAATTATGGCCCTGAGTCCAAATCTTTAGCTTTTCCAGGCAGATTGTGGATTCTGTTGTTCTTTTGTGGCAGAGCTGGTGTCCTGCAGCCCTGGATGACAAGGTGGGTTCGGGTATCTGGCCCAGTTGTTGCCCCTCCATTTTGATCAGAGGTCATGTCTTGGCCCAGCAGTAGCATGGAGTGAAACTTGGACAGTTTTTCAAGTGGAAGAAATGGGGCTTTTTAATTGCGTCTTCTTTTTTCTGCAACRTTGTGCTATTTGATGTGATTCTCAAAATGCAGCCACCTTTTTCATCTGGCTGTTGGGAATACGGATGATGGAGGACCCTCCCCAAAAAACCTACAGGGATAATCAGGAGYGTTTTATCACAAAATGTCTCTTAAGTCTCAAAACTTTTTTCTTTTGAAACCACAGCAATGGTCACTGTAAAGACTCCTCTGTAGCTTCTGTGGCATGTTACAGCAGTGTTTAAATTCAATGTATTTCTATTTTTAGCCAAATTAACACATCATTGTCTAAATCTTTTCCCAAATTGCCACTGGTTAGATGAACAGCCTGTTTTACTAACCTATTTCCACTCTGGAAGGCATCCATTCATTATTAATACYTCTCGTCTCACAACAAATTTTGCTTACGCTTTCCTCTTTACTTACTCAGCTTTTGAAAAAATGTCTCTGGGGCAAACACCACAACAATTCCCTGCTTCCCTCTGACAGTACAAAGTAAACTGCTAAATCAAGGGGTATTGTCTACTGAGGCATAATGCTGCAGAGTGGGAGGGTGCAAAGGGTGGTGTTTTGGTGCTGGGTGCCCTGGCACTGCCTTTTCCTCTCCTACCTGCTGCACTGCACAGAGCAGAGCCACATTTGGAAAAGTCCCTTTGCAAAAGCTCAGCTTATGACCCAAATTCTYAGTCCCCATTAAGTGACACTGGAACTGTTGTTGCTATAAAAAGAAATCTTCAGTGGTTGCCTCTCAGAGCCGTAGCTGTCCAAGAATATCGCAGCAAAGCCACTTTCACATTTTCTGCGGGTTTTTTCCTGATTATCAGGATATAGACTTCTCCACAGTGCTCTGCTTGACATYTCCAAAATGGCATTAACAACCTAAGTAGCGAGAAATGTAGGATCTGCTGGACTTGCTGCTGGATGTGGGGCAATTACTCTCTCCTATCTCTGACCAGATATTCTACTTAGTACAGAAATAAGGATTTCTTCAATGTATCAGACCTTGGCAGGACACAAAGGGAACTATGAAACATTCAGTCTTTCCCCGAGACAAAATTAATCCCAAACTCCCCTCCTACCCCTCTGTGAAGGAGAACAATGATTGTGAACTGATGTATTTTGCTACCCACACTTAGACAAAGTAGGCAGCCTCAGGAACATGGGCTTTTAGTCTCCCACCAGCCTCACCAAGGCAGCTGTCTACAAGAGCCTGGAGAAAACCAGGAGACAGTGGAAATGACAGTCAAGGGAAAGCCCTGATCTCCCAGTGGCTGTGGCCAGTGCAGAGACACCCCTGTAGGGCCTCCCTTGCTGCTGCTGGGCATGCAGGTATCCGTGYTGGGCTGGTTCATTGATTCTCCTTCTTTTCTTTAACTAGCCGTGCATTTCAGTCACTCCTCCCTCAATTTCAAGAAAGACTGGCTTACCTAAACAGCAGTAATTCTGAAAAAAACCCAACCCACAAAGCAGTGACCAGCTGCTRTTATCTTGGTTGGGGATGGCAGGGGAGTTTGTAAAAAACCTGTAGAAGCTTTCGTTCTACTATGGTTTTTCCAGTACGTGTTGCTCTGAACCTGGCTGTCAATAACAACTCTTCACTAGACGGCTTCTAAATTACTGATGTGTCCAAAGTAAAAGGAGGGGTAATAAAAACACAAAGAAAATATGACCCAGACATTTCTATYTATCCTCCCTTCCCTACCACCCTTTATAAGGAAAGAGATCACTTCTTAGAGGAAAAAACACAGCACCTGGAAAGAAGCTGCAGCTTAGTTGTCCCCATATTATGCTGACGAGGTGCATGGTCCATGCTGGGAACAAGGAGTCACTTGTGGGAATTGGTGGSTGAGCATTTAAGAAGAACTCCAGGGTTTCTCTCTCGAAGGGACAGAGGTTACCAGCCTTAAATGGCTTTTGGTGCTGCTGAGTGCCTCAGATTTGATTTTGTTCAATCAAGATTGAAYTGCTCTGCTACTCTTAGTAGTTTTCTGCAATTTTCTTTGCTCATCAGGTCAGGCTCCAGCCCTACAAACACTTAGGCGCAAACCTTTWTGCACATCAAATAGTCCCTCTGTGCCACTGCACTCGTTTGATGAAAGCATATCCTGAAATTTTTGAAGAACTGAGGCCTGGGGTTGTGGAGAGTAGGGACTCTCAGCTTGTAATACCAGTCAGACATCAGCCACTCMCATGGTATGATGAAAATACTAACAAATGGTGTTCAGTATTGTGTTCTGCATGGTGTGCATTTGTTCTAAATGTTTTACAGCAGCACTGATATTCAGGAGAACTGCAAATTCTGTTTACTTTCCAAGTGCAGTGATTTTTCCTGTCGGAAAGGAATCAAGGAGAGTAAAGTCAGGTGTTTTCAACAGCACTAATCACTGCTGTGACAGACATCTGCAGAAGGCAAAGGGACAACTGAGGCATTGCTGTGCTGAGGGCTGCTCCAGCCACCGACAGCAATGTGGCTGTCTTCTCATTGCTGGGGATTTGCTCTGATTTCAGGATTRCACAGGTCTCTGATCCTACTGGGCCTCTCATGCCACTGGCTTCCCCCTTTCCTTATGTRGCTACTGATTTTAGGTCTCAGGTTGATGTTTAAAGAGATAGGGGCAAACCAAGTTTTCTTTAAGCCCAGTTTGTTTTAAAGAAGCATTCATTGGATGCTCTGAATGGTTTGCCACCTTTGAAAAGGCAAGCAAAAGTATCCTGCTGGACCAGATTTCCATGCTGCCATGGCAACTCTGTTTGCAGGACCCCAGCTAGACATTTTAAAGATATTTTCAAGAGACCTACAGAGGGCTGACAGTCACGTAGACACAGTCTCAGTGTGCAGCTGAAGACAAAAGTTGGCAACTGCCAGATGACTATAAACCTGATTGAATAAAGTGATTTTTAATGATAGTAATTTCCTGATTTAATGCATAATAGGCAACTGCACTCTGGGTCCTGTTAGCAGAAGGTACATGGAGAAATGACCAGGTACATTTTAGAACCAGAGGCTGTCTCTCCACTCTAATAAAACAGAACAGAGACCATTACCTGGCCCTGAGGACTGCAGGCAGAGCTCTGCTCATATTTGCACTAGTAAATTCACTTCCCCTCAAAACTGGATCAGTGTTTCCAGCCTAACTACTGCAAAGGGTGCCAGACCCACGCTGAGTCCTGGCTGTGTCTGGGAGTGGATGAGCAGCTGGAKGTCCAGCAGCACTGAGGAAAGTTTGGGTTCAATGCTTTGAAGCCGCCTGAAGACTCTGTGGGCTGTGCAATCGATACGTGACCTGCTTTATTTAGATGGTGTGACCACCCTGCCTGAACTGGTGTGTCTTTTCGTCCTCCCCTCCAGCCTCCCCTCTGTCTGGGCAAAGCTCGGGCTGCCCATACATGTGTATGAGCAACGTGGATGCTAAGTGAGACTTTGGTGAGATTTTAATTGACAGCTGAGCTTTACCCTTCCGTACCACTGTAGTCAGATCCTCTGGGCTATGTCTGTGAGAGTGCATTTGCCTGTGGCGTGTTCTGCGGTTCACTTAATGTCACCTTCTCGCCGCTGTCACAACACGGGCTGGGTGTCAGGCAGTGTCGCTCATCCATGCGTGTTCACCCCAGGCTGTCTCCCAGCACGCTGYGACCTTGCCTTGAATTGGATACATAACTCAGGAAAGCTTTTTTGCCTTGGTTCTCCATTATTTTTGTCAGGAYCCAGCTGCGGTCGGGGCAGGACTAAGTCCCCTGAAAGATTTTGAATGTTCATTGTGAGGAAGAACTTCTGGAGAGTGGAAAAACCTCTCAAGTTCAGATTAGATATGAGCTTTTCCCTGTTGTTTCTGTTTCAGTATAGAAGCTCCACAGCATTATTTGCAGTTGTTTCCTTTATCTGCCCTCTGGCTTTCAGAGAGGACATTTGCCTCTGTTTTGACACAGCAATAAGAGTTACAGAGTGAAACTAGGCAACACTATTGGAAGAGCAATGTAAGCTCCCCACCATGAATACACCAACTATTCTAAATATCCTGCTTCCAACTGCATACTTCAGGGAACATCTGCCATTGTCTGTAGTTGCAACAGTATCTCAAATAAGCAGTTTCTAAACCCCACCTTTCATGCTTTCTTAAGAAAATAGATCCAGTTACCTAGATCCCTCAACAMAAAACATTTGGGGCTTCTTTTCTATTGGATGTAGCTTAAGTTATAAGGAAACAGAAACCAGAGTGCTTATTTCTTCTGTTCAGAGTGAATGAGCAAGGTGAGCATATTCAAAGTCTTCAGAGGCTTGAATCAGAACAATGACAATGAATGTATCCTTCATGCTCAGAGGTTCTCTGGTGAGTTTCTTATTTTTTTGTTGACGTCCTGTTCATATTGAAAGGAAGAAGTTGGTGGAAGGTGCTGTGTAGGCACAGCTGTGGAGTCAGTGCTTGCTGGGGAGCTGTCGCTGATTTCACCTGGGACTTGACACTGGGCATTGCCAAAGGGGCATCCTTTCTCATTGCCCCTCACATGAAGCAAGGAACCAAAAGCRCTTTTCAAAGTCATCTGGGTCATGGGCTGGTCCTGACTGCCTGTGCCAACCCTGTATCATGCCTATGGCTCTGCTGTGGTGCCAGAAACTCAGAGAGAAAGCCAGAAAGGACTGAGCATATCTTAGTTTTACACTRTGCCTGGTCACCTGAACTTTGGGAATCATTGTTTCATTCAAATAGTTGCGCTAGAGATGTCTAGGCAGAAAATGCACACTTCTCTGATCAGATGTCACCCCAAGATCACAGCATGGTCACCATGGACAAAAAGGTACAGAGGTACTTAAACAGATGTAATTCATCTCAGTTTGAAGATGAAGTGTCCATTTGAAGAAATGAACTGCACCACGAAAATACCCGTGCTTCTGCAGAAAAAGAAAGGATTCCTAGCTGACATGTACCTGTCCCCAGTGGAGGACATCTAGGAGAATCTCACCTAAAAACAAGGCAGAGAACTGCCACATCCCTCCATCTTGTTCAATACAAGAATTTGTCTGGCTTGAGGTTCCCATTGCTTCTTCTCCTCCCTTTGTTAGGTTAAAGGGTCTTTTGGTACCTTGGCAAGTCTCAGCAAGTCTCTCTGGAGCATTGATAAACACAAATGACCTGTTAGTCTTATGAGAAATACACCAACATTTTCCCTTAAAATGAATCTTTTCCTTTTCATGTGTAAAGATGCCCACAGAAGCAGGATGTTGCCAACTGGTTTACAATTTTGGTGAGACAGGCTCTGAGGCAGGAGCCCAGCCTTGAGCTGTCTGGATGGGATCCTGGATGAACTGGATTCCCCAGGAAATGTCAGGGTCTCTGCTGGTTTCTGAACTCATGAGGAGAGCAAACACATATTTGACTGAAATAAAAAACTAAGTCACTGCTGTAATTTTTCCCCCTGATATTAAACAAGTGTTTAATTWAAAAAAAAAAAAATCCGACAGATGGCAGGGCTGTACCTAATGCAAGACTGAGCATTTCTCCAGTGAATTTAAGGTGGTCTGAAAGAGATTTAAAAAGGCATGGGGTGGCGAGATAGATGCATTACTGAGAATATATAAAAGAAAACCCTAATATCTTTCTTGCTTTAAATCACATTGAGGAAGTTTTCTTCCCTTTTCCTAATTAGCTTTGCAGTGCAGGGCCATACCTGTTTTATCCAAAAGCCTCCTGGGTGTCTGCTCAGGTACTCCAGGGTATCCTGCCTCTGGTAACTGGTCAGCAGGAGAGGCAGGATGAGGTGTTAGGTGCAATGCTTGCACCCCTCAGCGCTAGCGGAGCTGTCCCAGGCAGGAGACCAGTGCAGTGATGAGGGAACACCAGACCTGTTAGTGATTGTGCTCCAGCAGCACTAAACCTTCTGTTTCTCTGTCCTGTTTAGATTTCCCTGACTTTGCTTTCTCCCACTGCATTGTCCCACTTAGAGCCAGCACCATGTCTTCCACCATGTGGGGAACCAGAATTTTAATAAAGCAAAACACTGTAAGGTGACATCTCTGAGGCGTGACCTTTTCAGGAGAAATATGGAGAGTTTTGTAGCTYTCACTAGGTCATGACTCATTTATAGAAAAAATATGAAATAATCCTTTAGGTGAAACACCACTGAAAGCCTTGGATCTCATACACATTATTCACTTGTTTATGTCCGAACTGTCTTGGGGGTTTTTCTGGGTTGGAGGTGCCTGAGTCAGGTACATTTGCTAGGAGACTTCTGCCTTAATCCCTTCCTGGTYTTTTTTTTCTTTCCTTCCTCTTCCACCCACACGGGAAATGAGGTTTGGGCAAGTCACCCGTGGATTCCATCCTGCCACGTCTTCTTTTTCATCCTGGTGGTGATGGTGAACACATTATTTGGACCAAAGAGTTGGTATAAAATAAATGGACACTGTTGTGCATCAGAGGTGTTTGTTTCCTTTTCCGTTRATGATTTACAGAGAATTCTGCTGTAGGTGTGCAAGAGGAAGGATAACTGTGTAACTGAATTGTTGAGGGGGTCAACCAAACACGACTCAGCCACATTTTCCTGCAAGCTAGGCAAGCTTGCAAGCTCTCTGGAGAGTCTGAGTTAATGTGGGGTTTTGATTGGATGTTTTGTAGGTTTTAATGCTTTTTTCTCCTAAGGAAAATGAAAAGAAACCAAGCATGAATATTTAAAYTGAGYKTCCCATARGTTTTGCACTTTCAKGCAAATATGCTGAGGTGMGATTCTTAAGCAGAAAAATAAGGAAATTTCACACTATTGTCCATACCCTTGTGATAAAGAGGTGTGGATATTTTTTTCTCTTGGGTACTTCATTGCTTTGTAGACCCTGAAAGACACAGYGTGAGGGCTGGGACAAAAATTTTCTGTTGCGTTTCCAAAATCTTTGTTTACAAGAACCTGAACATGGGCTGTTACCATCTTTGTGAGCCCTGGACCTTGGCCAGACCTGCTGTGCCTACACAGCATTTGCAATTTAGACTTTCCACCACCAGTTCCCTGGCTTTTGCTATTTTTGATGACCCACCCAATGAAGGGATAAATCCTTTCAGGCTTGAAACTTGGAGCAGTTTCCTTGAATGCAGGGGGAAGGATGTGGAGGTGACCTTCTTCATTCATGAGGAGAAAGAGATTATTCCACCAGCAAGAAGGAGAGGAGCAGGCACAGCTTTCCTTCCCCTCTCTGAGACTTTTTCACTTCCTGAGACACTTGGCATGAAAAATGGGCACCAAATCCAGCCAGTGCCCTACAATTTATGTGTGTCTCTGGATCTGTAGAGAGCATCATATACTTTTCCTGTACACCAAAGAGATGCATTTGTCTTTTGGATGAATTTGTGYCAAAATAAATCTGAAGATAGCAATATGAATGCACCAGTATTTATGCAGAATTTTTTTTTTGAAAGGTTAAAAAATATGCACTGGGAATGAAATAAAATTAAAAAAAAAAAATCCCAAACTGGTGGCTTGGGGAAAAAAAAATACAACTCTTTTTTTGTTTCTCTCTGATGCCTTACYCTCAAGGAAGGTTTGGGTAGGACATTGGCTGGGACCTTATTTTCATTTCCATCAGGAATGTTTTTTAGCTGGCACACAAACTACATGTGTAAATAGCCCAGGAGTTTGGGAAGCTGCTTTACTATTTCCTCCTATAACCAACAATGGAAACCCTTTGAGAACCGTACAAGCCTCAGCGGACATTCACATGTCTCCTGACTTGCAGGATTAGCTGCCTTGCTCAAATATTTATCCTGACKGCTCTTCTCCCTGAGGAGCAGCTGCCTGCCTGCTCTGCAAAGCAGCCCAGCTGTGGGGGAAAAAGGGAGGGAAGGCTGGAAGTGCCAGCATTGGGGTGCCCACAGAGCTGGGCTATGAGGAGAAAAGCTGATTTGTAAATATGGTTTGGGCTGATCTGAGTTTATTCTGTCACAGGGTATTCAGCATCAAACTGAAAAGTGCAGAGCCGCTGTACTGTGTGCAGAATTGGCCAATTCCAGCGTACAATAAGTTAGCTCAGCACAGTTGCACTTCTTTGCCTTTCTCGGTGGGTCCCCAATTTGTCTTCATTTTCATTCCTGTCTCTACCTTCACTTTAGCTGTTTTTTGCAGCCTGTGCCTTTCTGGATTGATTGCACAGAGCCTGCCCTACATTGCTAGGCAGAGCACAGACTGATCCTGTTCAGTGTGTATAGTTATTTTTAAATGATCTGTTAACCAGAAACATGAAAACTCAGGCTTTCCTTGATGACAAATATTCRGCTTACAGAATTCTGAGAACTTCTGGTTTCACATAGTCACARAAAGATGGAACATTTCAGAGATGTGTGCTCAGGAATACAAACCCTTTATGGCATCTTTTCTGTGTTTAATACCTATTAGAAGAAAATAGGATATAGACAACTACCTGCATAACTCAGTTTAAAAAATGGGGCCCAGTCTTAAACCTGCATGTAAATATCTTCCTAAATGAGGTAGTCTGTTATAGCTCAGASAAGTTTTATGAATTAGTTTGGAAGCAGACAACAGCTAAAATAGAAACAGGGACACACTTTGGAGAACATATYATAGCTGCCCTTGTGTTAAGCATTTCTACCCCTCCAACAGCAACCTCGGTGTTGCTGAAGTGGGTATGCAGGACAAGATGTACTTTTATCCCATTGGAAATACCCCCATCACCTCGGGAGAAGCTCCTTACTCAGCCTGTTGAGAATGTGCTGTTGCTGGTGGTGTTCCAGGAGGAGAGGTGTGGAACATTTTTGAGTGCAAATTGTGCTTGAAAGTAAATTTGAAGTGAAGCAAAAATGGCAAAAATTTACAAAAGCTGGCCAGCAGAGAAGAGAGGAACCTCACAAGAGTGCATCGGTGGTGGGTAGGTGATTCCTCTGYAATAACAATCACAGCTCCTGGCTTCAGGCTTCCAGCTGGGAACTTCACCACACCTTTGAGCATGRCAAATCCCAGGACCTGGTGCATGCCATGCTGCTGGCAATAAACCCTGCCACTCCCAGCGGGAGATGTCTGTGCCTCAGTATGCCCAAGTTGCCAGCAATAGCAAGCAGACCAAGTGAAATCCATCCGTGTTTTTGGAGCATGGTTGYTTGGAAGATTTGAAGAAGACAGCTTCCTTCCAAAGCCCAAGTGAGCAAACAGCATGTGAGACAGGGTGAGCCAAGGGCAATGTTGTMATTTAATGCTCCTATTCCTTTTTATCAGTTTATTTATTTGAAGAGACACAGACAGTAGGTTTGACTGAAACAGAGGAGCCTCTTTGTAACATCCATGCCCAAAGAATGACAAAACAGGACAACGTGCAAAAAYCATCCTGCCAAAAGGTGAGCCCCCAACTCTGGTGTGAATCTGGAACTAACACCCAGATACTAGGAACGACCAAACCCAACCCAGGCTTTGATGGATTTTATTGTAGTAACTCCACCAAGCTCRGTAGGGAGTATTGAAAAACCTGGTCCACAACACATCAATAATGAATACCTCTGGCATTTTGTCTAAGACCTTGTATTGAGTTAGAATGCATGGTTATATTAATTTATGKGTTTACAACTCATACTTTCCCTTCTCTTAAAACAATGGATTTACATGGCATATTTCACAGACAGGAAGATGATTTTTTGGCACCAGAGAGATGTGTGCAGTATGTAGAGGTCACTCAATATAGAACTAAATTACATTTCCGTTCAGGGTGGTATTAGAATGGCACCAGATAGCAGAGCAGGTTCAGTTCAGGAAATGAGTGATACTTTGTGTAATCAGATTTGCAAGGGAGATTTGGCAAGAAGGATGCACACAGACAAACTACTGCTGAGTATGGACATGGCATTAAAACCATTAATTTTTCAGTTGTGGGGGATCACTAAAGACCTGCAGGAGAGGAAAAAGGCACATTGCCTCCATTTATTTAAATCAGAGCCAATACTACCAGAGACACAGACTCCAATACTCAGCAGTCAAAGCGCTGAGTGCAGTATTTATGCACAGGAGTCAGTGCTGCTGTCTTTGTGGTCTTATGGCTGCTTATTCTACATGCAGGGTTCAGTACTGCAGGTACTGTGATGTCCTGAGAGCCTTATTTAAGTGCATTTGTTAGGGAAAAGCAGTGGGGACACATTGTTGATTTGGAGAGCTGAGTCCTCCTAGCAGCAGGCCCATCTTGGGCTGTTTTGCACACATGTGAGCAATCATCCAGCCACCTAAAACTACATTTTAATGTGTTATATCACCAGAATGTCTTCCTCAGGGAGGAGCATTCCTCCCACTCCTTCCAAACGTAACATTTTCTATCAATCAACTTAATTATACTCTAACTACAGTTTCGAAGTCTCACTTTCTAAAGTTCAGATGTGTTCTCCAGGTGATTCCAGCAACATACACCATAAAAAACCWATGGATAATCCTACAGAAATATCACTCTCCTGTTTCCCAAGACTGGAGACCATTATTCACATCAGACCAGTCTTCGCCAGCTCACACAGAGCCTTCCCAGTCCTGCATTGGTCACATGCTTTATCTCTGCAATGCAAAGAGAAACAACACATTTCAAGTGAATGCTGTGTGGTCCCCTTGCAGTTGTAGGAGGAGGAGAATGGAAGTGCAAGTCCTCTAACCTTCTTCACTCGTTCCAGGATGGAGATTGAAAGGGGTGTCTTTGGGGCTTTAAGAGAAAACTGTACCTGGAATTCTCCCCAGACAGCCAGCGTTGCTCATTATTATCCCTCTGAAAGGCTGCCAGGAGAGGTTTAGCCTTCACCCTTGGAGGTTTTCCAGATACAAAAAGACAGAGCYGTGAGTAACCTAGTTTGATCTCAGAATGAACCCTGCTTGAGCAGAGGTTGGACTAGAGGCCCCCCATGGTCTCTTCCAGCCCCATCTACCTTCTGATTCTGTGAAAGAAGCATTCTTTTGACAAAGAGGAAAAGACTTTAGAGAAACCTCTGTGCTACATTAATAAGCTTTCAAAGGCAAACACAAGGATGACTTGAGTCTGCATTGTCACATACCCGAGTAACATAACAAAATAAACTGATCTGCAGCATTCACTTGTCTTCCAGGTACTCCCTGGACTTTGTCTTGAGGTATGTGACAAAGTGGTCATGCTAAAGAAAAGCAGATTTCAGTGTTTTACAGCTGAAAACTCAAGATTTTGGAGAGGTAGTTCAGGGAGCATTTATAACTGAGTAGGGCATGTGGTGCTCCAAGTCCAGGAGCCAAACAGAACTGCTTGAACTGGATTTGATTCCATGCCCCTAGTGTAAGAGTCGTCTTTGCAGCCTCCCCCTAGTAATCCTGGTGCTTCACAGGAGGTGTCTGAGTAATGACAAATGCCAAGAAGGAGCATTTACCAGGGCACCACCAACATCACTGCTGCAGGGCTGGAGCTTCTGTCTTACCCTGGAGACCCTCACTTGTTAGCCTGAAAATTAAACACATCACCTTGATAGTATTAAGGGGGAGGGAATTTGCAGATTTGAACAATCTTGTGCTTAAGTGGAGTGACACAGTAATAAGAAAAGGTACATACTTCAGGGAAAAGTACATTAAATTTTGGGCTTCCCAATTAA
>NW_026623255.1:2527225-2529721 GCF_030028575.1 Malurus melanocephalus
GAAATTCCTTCAATATAGATTTAAAGACAAGTTACAAATAACACTGCATTTCCAGCAACAAGATTTTAAGAATCAGATGTCACCCTACCCGACCTCAATTAAGTCTGGCTGAATCTGCTGAAGCAGCTGGATGGGATCAAGCAGGGTGTGAAAATCTAGTAGTGGGCAGAGAAAMGACCAGTTGAAAATTTCAGTGTGAAGCTGGTTCAGTATGAAGTGGAGAATTTCAAGTGTGAATGCGTGTATGTGTTCGTGCATGTGCTGGGGAAAGTAGGGTTGGCAAGGGAGACAGAGGAGAGCTTTGTGTTCAGTGCTTCCTCTGACACAGCTCAGCCTGTTYCCTATCTCCCAGTTTCACTTCTGAATGTGCAGGAACATGCGGTGGCTCCTTGTTCCCACCATCTTCATCATCCCTTGTACTCAACAGGTAAGTTCATTAAAAAGAAGAAAAGGATTTATCCCTTCCTTACCTTGTCCTCGTTAAAAGATTTTATTTGCTTAATGATGAATTAAATTTCAGAGAGGTAAATTCCTCATGAAGAATAAATAAGGAGCCATTCCCTACTCCTGACTAAATTTCATTTGCAGCTTATTTACTGCATCAGTCACATTTTGGTAATTTTTGGTAATTTTTTCTCTCCGTACATTAATATGACTTGGTGGGAAGAAAGAAGTGTTAGGGAAGCTTAAATTGTCACTCACCTTGGGTCTTTTGTTTTTGTTGTTTTTGTTTGTTTGTTTGTTTGTTTGTTTGTTTGTTTGTTTTTTAATATAAGCACAAATGACTATCTGATGCAGTAAGAAAGTAAACATCTTATCCATGCTCATATTCTATACATATATGTATACATGTATTTGCAAATACATATATATACACACGGTGGTCTGACTTCAGGCTAGTTTTACAAATGAGAAAGGCACCTGGGCTGTGTTATACTCTGTCTCTTACGAGAAAAATTTAAGTGATAGCTTTTTCTAAAGGTATTTGTGTCAAAGGCCAATTTMATTATTTATTTACTTAATATTGAAAATCCACTTTATATGCACACAGTTTATTTTTCCTTTACAACCAAGACGAATATAAACAGAATTTTCAAATGACTATCTCCCTCCGCTTGCTGCATATTTAAAGCCAGACTAAGATACCCGAACATTAGTGATAATACATTGCCTACTTTTGCTATTTGCTTATTCATGCCATACTGACCTTGTTCAATCTTTAAAACATAGGAAAACAAACAACACATGAAGGGTTCTTAGACAATGGTCTCATTTTCTAATCAGCCCATAGGATCAGGAAAAGTAGCAAGGGGCTTGTGTGATGTGAATAGCTTTAGTATAGAAACTTGGGGAAGTACAAATTGGAAAAATATTTGACCTGCAGATTGTACAAACAAACTTTCCATTTTCATTGTAACATAATAGATATGTGGAATTTTTTCATGTAAATCGAAGTTCTCAGTAATTCCACTGTTAARACTGTCAGATACTTGCCTGATGTTTTTCTGACTGTGTAAGAACTTTGTASCCTCACACCATTCAGCTGACATCTTAAAAAAAAAAAAGGAGAGAAAACTCCCCTACCTAGCAGTCCGTAGGTTTAAAGCATGTTTCAATTTGTAATACAAATGAAACATGTTGGTTAAAGCACATAAGATTACTTCCTGTTACACATACCCATTTTGAAACAYGATCTCTGATTCCAGCCACAAAAACCTCATATTGCTGGCATATGGCCAAATTCCTGATAATAACAATACTCTGCTTCTAAAGAAAAAAGCAGCAAGCATTTCCTAAAGCAACCATATTGTCTTAAACACTCCTAAATGTATAGGAATATCTGTGTGTCTTGTTTTCAGAACAATCCTTTAAGAACCTTTATATTCCAATGCACACATYCATCAAATTAACAGTACAGTTTGTAGGAAGGGCTTAGTTGCCCTAAAAAAGTATGCTCGAGTTAGTTGTTTCTCTATTATTGCTGCATGAAGGTAAAAAGGATTAGAAGAAATCCTTTAACAAATGACACATTTAAGAAACTATCTTCTTTATRCTGCATGGAATACCACATGACACTGTTTAACATCCATTTACTATATGAATTGCCTATGCAAATTAATATCTAGCTTAAAAATCATTCAGCCAAAGGAACTTRAAAGCTGCTACTTTGGAGCTTCATTAGTAGCTGCAGATTAAGATATYGTTAATATAGTTGTAAATGACCATGAAAAATGGAAATTAGTGGTAGGAAAAAGCCTTTTAAAAGGTCATTTACTACTGCATGCAATTAAGCCAGCTCAATTATGCTGCAAGAGCTTTCCTGGGCTATGACATATGAAATGCTGAATTCTGCAGAGATTTCCAGTTTGAAAGTTGAGCAGCAAGGAACMCCAGCTGAATGCCCCCCTTTCCCAGCTTTCCTTCAGCATCTCTGTTGGAGGTGATTTCTAAACAGTAGATCCTTGCAGTTTGGAGGAACAGGGAGAAACTGATAGG
>NW_026623255.1:2529883-2579080 GCF_030028575.1 Malurus melanocephalus
AAGCTTGATGGTGATGCTGGCACCTTATGAGTGGCTGGGTATTAAGCTTGATGGTGATGCTGGCACCTTATGAGTGGCTGGGTATTCTTTTCCTTTCGCTCTTTGRACAGTCAGAGATGTGTGGTAAGAGTGGCTCCCAGGCCTGACATTGCATAGTGACCAAGTGCTGTGTGTACCTCTACTTTACTTATCCATGGGGAGTAACWGTACCATGATCTGCATTTCTGCTGAAATCAGCAGCATGAAAAGATTAAATGCTAAGATCARAACTGCTAAGTTTTAGATGCAGTTATTAAAAAATGCAGATAGACTATAGCTGTCTCAAATGGGTCCTTTCACACTGTACTGGCTAAATTTGCCCCCATGCTTCAGAAAAAAAAAGCCCATCAAGAATTACTTCAGTATCCCTTTACTTAGAAAAAAAGAAAAAGGCATGATTTCTGAGACAGAATGTGCAAAACAGCAAATTCTGGCTAGATCTTGACTTCCTACTGCTGATACAAATCTCTTTAATGAGATAGGTCTTTGCTCCATAAGCCCTGGATTCAAAGAAGGCTTAGTCATGCAAATAAATGCACTCTTAGAAAGTGACCTATTAAGCTCAGTTCAACTACAAGCCTCCCTTATTAGGATTAATTTTTTGCATTGAGCACAAGAGCATTTGTAAATATTACARTGCTCCTTCCCCAGCAGCTACTCAAATTTTGGAGCAAAAGTAACATTCAAGAGAGGTTCCCCATTTTAAAAGGCYTTTGTCATCAGAACCAGCACACAGGACTATGGCTGGCTCTAAAACAATGTGAGGAATCAAAAACCAATTAATTAGACAGAAGGTCTGTAGGAAGGAATAATCATAATAAAACCACCATCTACTCTAAAATCATTTTTTTACTTTTGTTCAGTTTTTTTCTATAGAAGGCAAAGAAAAGACCAATGAATTGTGCTTTGTACAAGCAGTAGGTCAGGCTCACTGGTGGAATAATATCAGTGTATGACACTGACTTATGGTCCTCTGCCTTCCACCTAATCCTCACAGCCTCTCTCACTTCTTGATCTCGTGAGATGAGAGATATTASGTATCTTCATGCAATTGGAAGATTTGCAACTTGAAGCTTTTTCCACCTCGATTTAATTTTATGCTATTCCAGCTACACATAATGCATTCAGTGCTCAAAATAGCCCACTGTGTGTAAGTTTTTTCACAGACCACCAGAGCAGCCTGRAGATAAACCTTCAGAAACTGGTGAAGTCCAGCGCAAGGAGGTTTGTCACTGGCCATGCCGATGCCCACCGGTGCCAGCCTGCACCCCTGGGGTCAGCCTGGTGAAGGATGGCTGTGGCTGCTGTAAGGTCTGTGCCAAGCAGGCAGGAGAGCMCTGCAATGAAGCAGATGTCTGTGATCCCCACAAAGGACTCTACTGCGACTACTCGGAAGATGAGCCTAGGTATGAAACAGGAGTGTGTGCATGTAAGTTGCTCTTTCACGTTCCCATCTTGAAATCCAGGAGGGTGGGGACCAGCAGGTGAATGGTTTTGGAAGAAAACTCTGCTTGCAGGTGTTGCACAGCAGCAATTGCAATTGCAATTGCAATTGCAGCTAAGCAATTCTTCCTAATTTAGTGCTCCAGCTGCACAGAGAATCTGAGACTAGGGCTGGGACTGTATTCAAACTTACCTGCATTAGTGAGACCAGTTCACTGTGCACAAGCATGTTATTGGCAGACATGCTGATGGCTGACATAAAGAGCTGTGGATACCATAAAGACTGACCACATTTTAGCACTCTGCTAAGCAAGACCCACGTGCTCCTCCTGTGTTAGTAACTGTTGTTCACCATTTTCAGATCTGGTAGCTGTAGGATGTGAGCTCAATGGAGTTTATTATGCCAATGGGCAGACGTTTCAGCCTAACCCGCTTTATAAGTGCCTGTGTGTCAGTGGTACAATCGGATGTACCCCCGCATTCACACCAAGATTAGCAGGAAGTCCCTGTGCCAGGGTGACAGGCAGAAAGAAGCCCCAACAATCCATCTGTGGCCTGGGACAGCACAAACAACTTCAATCAACCAACTACAGACTGATGTCAGGTGAGCCTGGCTACACTGGTAAACTTTTCTGTACATGAGCCTTTCTGCATTTAGTGTCCCTRGCTCCAGCAGCCAGGCAGGCAGCACACTGGCACTTGCTTAATCTTGCTCAAGGCCTTTGCCAGAGTGACTGTTGTGTCCCACTTACCCCTCTTACTCTCAGGTCACAGACTCATTTCACCAAACCTAATGAATGTGAAAAGCAAAAAGGCTTTTGGCTTCTGTCACCAGGGAAYTGGCCAAAGCATCTTTCTGCTGAGGTTTACTACTCATCGGATCAGCCCAATTAGGGATGTTGGTGGACAGCCATTTTACAGCCTGGGAACGGCCCCACTTTCTCCTGCTTYGTGGTGTTATGGAGTCCTGGTTTTCACACACGTACATTAACAGGATGCAGGCCTCCTCTTTCAATAGAAAGTAGAAAATTATAAAAATTGCCTTAGTGGCTTTCCAGCATTCATGAATTTTGGGTCCCTGCAAGTACAATACTCCCCAGTTTCTTCTGTATACAGTCTGATCAAAAGCATTCATAAGCTTGTCCATGCAATTCTACCAGGGTCAGCTGACATTCCCTTTAACTTCATCCTGCTCTGCTGCTAACATTAGTTCTCTTTTCCACTCTAAGGAAGCAACACTGCCAGAAGCAGCTATGCCAGCAGCTGCCTATGCTTGTGTGCTCTCCTTCCCTGTGCATGTACAACTTTACATGGTGAAAGCCATGTTCGTTATAGCTAATGCARGTACCAGAAAGCAGAACCATTTATTTGGTGGCAGCTTGAACCACCATCATGGATCAATAAAGTAAAACTATAAGGATTGCAAAGATTATCAGAAAACTTTCATCAAAGGCTGCTGAGTARATCCACATAAGTCAATCACTCTGCAGTAAAACAGACCCATTTACAAAGTCTGAAGTCCAGTTTGGACAACTTCTCACATGCAAGCAGTGGTTAYACAAGTAAGCCAAAATAAAGAAGCTTCACTTCAAAATTATGATTCAATACCTATATCTAATACAAAGCCTTTTAACAAAAATACACAATACTGTTGTATAAACATGYACTTGGTAAGGCAACTGACTTCAAGTGAAGAGAGATTAAATATTTACAGAACAGTGCTAATCTGATTGAAGARAGATCATAACACATTGAAAACCATGGCAACCAAACAATCTGAGCCTCTGAAACAGACCTGACCACAAATCAAATCAATGTATTTCAGATATGTGGAGAACAGCATTAAGTCATTTGCTTTCTCGTCCTTCAGCGGATCCAAAAGCTAAAGTCCAACCTTCATTAAATTCTTCACTGACTGCAATACTACATTTATTCTGGAATCTGGATTAGCTGCACAGCATAACCTTGAAAGACGAKACCCAGCTTGCAAAGCAGACTTTCTGTTGGGCTCTGTTAAGGGACCCAACAGCCTGTCCCTGTGGTGGCTGTGTGTGCTGTAGGATGCTGTTCTTTGGAAATCTTCTGAAGAAAAACACCCTGACATTTTTTTTCAAAGTAAAGTCTTTCCCCTCCCATTTCCCAGTCCAGCAGAAGTATCTTGTCAACTTGTCCATGAATCCCATGGCTCAATGGGCTAATATGCATTTTGAAAAATCCTTTTTCTGTTAGAGTGGATAATTAGTGCTAAGTTTCTGTCACTCCTCTTGCTTTGTTCTATGGCTTTCCATTTCAATTTGATTTACCTAATTCAGATGCACAGGGATGTAACTAGGTCACATAAAAAAATGTATCGARTATAAACAAACATTTAACTTCCCTTTATTTGTTGCAGATCTGTGACAGGCTTTTAAACTGCTTGCTTTAATAAGATCTTCAAATTGCTGTCTACTTTCCAAATATTCTGGAAAGCAGACAGCAATTCTGGTAATTCCAGGTAATTCTGCCTGTGCTCTTACATAAATGCACAGATTCCACGTATTTTTTTTTGCAGAACTTTTCCACTGTAATTTTGTTTCTTTTTTGAAATWTCGTACCCTCAGCCTTTTTAGTGGCATCTAAAAGTGATTGGAGAATTTTACTCATCAATACAAAACCCAAAGTCTTATCAATATCTAAGAAGATACAAACATTAATGTTTTCAGCACCCTTACAAACTATGCTTGGTGTAAAATAAAATAAAAATCTGGAAATTTCATAAAAATTCCACAATTAGCTCTCTTCACACATTTCCRTCACATGAAAATAGAAGATCATATAATACATGCAATTTTTTAGCCCTTGCTAGGATCTGCGTATTCAATGTCAGCAAAGTTTAACTGCAGCTCAGCTGAATTTTGTACAAATGTTATTTATGTCTCGTTTTTAGGTTTACCTTTTACAAAAGTACCTTCATGAACAGAAATCAAATTCTTATCCTTGTATTTTCAATTCATCCTTTTGGGGCTGCATAAATAAAATATTGCTTTCTTAGCTTACAGAAGCTTACCGCTTGTTTTGAAGAAAAAGTGCGTCATACAGGCAACTCCCTGGACACCGTGTTCCAGGACCTGTGGCATAGGCATATCCAGCAGAGTGACCAATGACAACAGAAAATGTGAAATGAAAACAGAAAAGAGATTATGCTTCATCCAGCCTTGTCTGACCAATATGCTGAAGAAAATAAAGGTATTTTGTAGCATAAAATTAATTAATAATAGAAAATTAAAACATTGGAACTAATGGAAAAATGGACATATTAGCAAGTACTAAAAAAACATTTAGTTTTTTTACGGGTTTTAAAATGATTCTTCTATGTTTTCTACCATCAGTCTTCAGGTGTCAATACCAAATTACAGATGCGCAATTTCAAACAAAAGAATGTAATGTCCTGAAGTGTAAGTGCTGCTAATGCTGTCCTGATGCGCAATTACTTCAGAAATATTTTCTATTTGTTACTGACAAAGGAAAAATCAGGCGGCTTTCAGATTGAATAATTTTCAAGTATTTCTAAATGTTGCAACTTTTTCTTACATGATCTGTTTTAATGTTCAAGGTTTTCTTTGTTTTAATATTAAAGATTCCAATGGGAAAAACATGTCAACCAACTTTCCAGCTTCCAACAGCAGAGAAGTTAATTTTTTCTGGATGCTCGACTACTCAAAGATACAAACTAACTTTCTGTGGAGTGTGCTCGGACAAGAGGTGCTGCATTCCTAATAAGTCCAAAATGATCACTGTGCAATTTGAGTGTCCCAACGAAGGCTTCTTCAGGTGGAAGATGATGTGGATAACATCGTGTGTGTGTCAGAGGATTTGCAGTGCTCCAGGAGATATATTTTCTGAACTCAAACTTCTATGATGAATTACACCACTGACTGTAACACACAGAGTGCAACAGCACATTCTCACCCTGAGGAGTCAGCATAACCTCCTGCCACAGCAATGTTTATAATGAAGCTRCATATGAGAATATTCACTCATTTATTAAATGGCACCCAGAAAATACAAGTGGACATMTTTTTAGATGTAACTGTTTTTACATGGGGAGATACATTTTTGAGAAGAATATGTCTAACACCAGTGCTGCCCAAACAAGAACTTCTGGTCACTAAGAATGGCACAGCAAGACGGCTTCATACCCCACCACAAGTCGTTGCCCACAAAGAAAATACATGCTGTAACCTATTGGGGAAAAAAACTGCCCTGTAATACTTCATCTATCATTCTTCATTCTTAAGTTCACCTTTTCTGCTACACATCTGCAATAGTAAAACACATCAATGCTGTTTTTAAACAGAAGTCATCAACTTTAAACTCAGACTGCTTTTTGCAACAGATGGTCTTTCTCTAGTGCTGTGGATATAAACGCTGCATGTGTATAGGAATAAATAAGTGGGCAACTGCAGATAATAGATGCAAGATTTTAAGGAAATTGGTATTTTTAGAACATATTTAAAAAAAATGCTCTCAACAAATGTTATCACAATACTTCATTGAATGCTTCTGGGCATATACWTTGAAAATTGTGCTTACTGACATATTGACTCCAAATCTGCTAGAAGGACTTCAAATTTCAAGAAATCATTGTGAAGAAATTATTTCAAGAAATCAATCCATTCTGTAACTGTAACTTCACTGGCAAGCAACTGGAAATAGCTGTACATTTTATTTTGTAAAAGTTCTTACTGCAATATAAAAAGCTGCTTACCCTGATAATTATAAATATTAAAACATCTATTTTACTTGCATTCTTTCGAGGCCATAAGCTTTTTTCTCCAAATGGTCATTATAACTTCATTATAAGTGCATGTTTTGCTCAGAGGTATTCTGCATTATTTCATTATCAAGTGCAACTCACCATTCATGAGTATGAATCATTAAAACGTGAATTAATATTCCAAGTATAATACTTGAAACAAAATTTTTTTTTTTTGAATTTTTTGTTGTTGCCAATTTTGGTAGCAATGCAGAATGCTCTAATATAGCTAAGTACAACATAGAAGCAAAAATATTAAAGTGAGGAACATAGCTTAGAGCATTCTGAAATATCTACTGCAAAGTGTAAGAAAGCAGTTTCATTAGAGACTTGTTTTCATCTTTGAAAATACTAACTTGGGCTTTTCTTCTCTTCGTAGTTGCTTGTTAAATCTAAATCTAGCAACGGCAATCCTTCTTTGAAGTAAGACCTACCTTTAGTTTACCATAAGTTGAAAGTCTGAGAAAAGAATTACATTTTTGGCYGCCACAACTTYCTTTTTCTTTTTCCCTTTCTTCACAGCATATGGTGTGTCAATTTACTCCACAGTSAGGATTACTGTCTTTACTGATACCAGCCACAATTAGGTGCTTTCAAAACTTTCTTACAGGCATGCCTCATCACTTAATGACACCTCTTGAGGTAAGGAAGCTGTTGTCCTGGTCCCAGTTTGCAAGTACAATTGCCAGGCATGATGCAAGTCATTCTGGTTAACTGAAGTGGCTGGATGCTTAGGGAAAGTGCTTTTTTGTTGTTTTTTTTTTTAAATCAGTTTTTCTTCCTTTAAACAACTATCTTCAGTCTTGAAGGATCTATTCTAGGCACACCTTTTGTAGCATCCAGTTCACTGTACTCTTCTATTAGGTCAGACAAAGAGGATATAGCTTCAGAAAAACAGCTTTGCTCCATCCCATCTATTTGCAGATAATGGTGAAGGTGAGCCTATGAGAATAAAAATAATTCAGTGTTATCCTTTCCCTCGGCACCTCATTGCTTTGGCTCAGTAAATATCACTGAAGGGAGAGTGCAAGCACTGTAGAAAGGAGACTTAGAGACTTACATCATGGCATCCCTTGTTTAAATACTTGGCAACTTTGGTAACAATCCTCTAGTGAATTACAGGTGATATTACTTATTAAACAGACTTTTTAAACACCCACCTCTTCATGTTGCCTTCTTGGGTACACCGGACCAACTATGTATTATGCTTACATGTCAGAGTTTTGGTAGCAGGGGGAGCACAGGGCTGCAGGGGTGTCTTTTGTGAGAAGATAACAGGAGCTGCCCCCATGTTGAACAGAGCAATTCCAGCCAGCTCCAATACGGACCTGTCACTGGCTGCACCTGAGCCCATTAGTGATGGGTAATGCCTCTGTGACAATATATTTAATGAGGGATAAAATGCTGCACAACTGCTGTGAGAGAGGTTTAGGCAAATGTGAGAGAAACAGCCCTGCAGACACTAAGATCAGTGAAGTAGGAACAGAAGTGGAATTCTGAGGCTGGGAAGACGGGAGTGGAGTGGGGATGAAGGTGTTTTCAATTTTGGTTTTATTTCTTGCTGTACTATTTTGCTATTCATTGGCAATAAATTAAATTAATATTCCCTATGCCATRTCTGTTTAGCCCATGGCACTAACYAGTGGGTAATCTCCCTGTCTTTATCTTGACCCACRAGTTTTTCACTGCACTTTTCTCCTRCTCTGYTGAGGAAGGGAAGTGAGAGAAAGCTTGRTGGACACCAARGTTTAGATTAGATGTWAGGAAGAAATTCTTTACTGTGCACYGGAACARGTTGCCCAGAGAAATTRTGGATGCTYCATCCCTGGAAATGCTCTTGGCCAGGTGGGATAGGGCTTTGAGCCACCTGGTCTAGTGGAAGGTGTCMCTGTCTGTGGCAGAGGGGTTGGAACTAGATAATMTTCAAGGTTCCTTCTAACCCWAACCATTCTACRACTCTRTGATGTTGCCAGATASGTACACRTTAATAAAGAGTTTAYRCTTTTTAAGCAGCAACTGTTGGAATGATTCCTTGAGTGGTCACATGAATAAAACCCTTGGTCTGTTAATTATAGGCAGACCCTTTGTGACACTAAGATTTGATTTCGTATAATACAAGATGGTAATGATTTGTGACTATGGATGTTACAATAAGAGCTGCACCTTTTTCTTGTAGAGCTTCATGAATCTGTCTTTGAGTTCAATGAAAGTTGGTTTCACACAGGTATTGTTTGCTAAAGCCAGAAGGGAATGGGAATGGCCCACAGGAGGTACTGAACATAAACCAGTTTTCCAGCCCTCTTGATTCCAGGAGACAAAGTGCAGAGAAGGCTTCAACCTGTGAGACAAAAATTTAGTTATCTAAGGAATATAGAGAACACAAAGGCTAAGTTTCCTTTCTCAACTAACAGTCTGAAAAGGTTAACATTTAAGACTTCAGACTAAACCATTGTGTCTCTATTTTAAATTTAAATTGCAAACATTATTTTGTTTATTTAATGTATGGGGATTTGAAAAGTGAAGTTGCRAGTACCTGTTTCTATAAAAGGGATTGCAAGCACTCTGAGATTTAGTAAAGGGGCAGATTAATATTGTATGGGGACAGTCTACCTGTAGTTTTGAAATAAATAAAATACTTTAGATCCTTAGAAATTTTCCCCAAGCACCCCTGTCTGCCCATAAATTCCATTTTGTTTGTGAAGCTTTGCTTGCCTTTCCTGTTAYATCTGTGTAGATCAATAGTGTAAAAGGCAGAAAATGGGTGCTAACAACACAGAGTTGTTAAAATAAGGATGATTTCCTAACTACATGAAAGAAACCATGAAAGAGAAGGRCCTTCTGTTCAGCAAAAACAAACTCCTGGAAGGTTGGGCTTTGCTTTCTTTTGCAATTTTGAAGGAGCAGAGCACCTCCCTTTATTTGGAAATTCAGGAATACTATGACTTTTTTTTACTCATTACGTAAGTAAATTATGTTTTCTTCCATTGTAAAATGAAGAAAAGTATGTTGGAGTAAACTGATTTGATATTGAAACTGTCCAAATGAAAAGCTGGAATGCTCTGGAAAACTGCCATCAGTTTCAGAACAAATTCTATGACTACTGTGTGGTATTACAAACCTTTCAATATTTCTGCGAAGGTCTGAAACCTGCACATTTCCTCGAACTAGAAGTGCACAGGCAAGGTAGAGGCTGTGCTTTGGATCTGCTTGAATTAGTTGATGATCTCTGCTAAATGCATCTGAGAACATCTGATCCAACCTGGGTGAAAAGAAAGCAGTTATCTTACTCTTACTAAAGCAGCATACAAAAGTTCTACAGAAYGTCCACTTTCAGGATTTAAATGCTCATAAAATTCTGGATAAAGGCACATTTAACCCAGGACCATAAATGATAATTCAAACCTTTCTGTGTATATATACTAGCATTAGAGGTTTCTAGAAACACAATGGATCTGTTTTATTCCTCTCCCTCAAGTTAAAAGCCACTGTTAAGTCAGAGAAGTTGCCTTTATAAAGGCAATTTGAGACCAATGATTACAAAGTCTTGAAATTATGTAAAGGGATTTAACTACTTGGGGTTCTGGTTATATGGCAAGTTGAGTGGACAATCTCACTGTGAAGGATCTGACAAGGAATATAGAAGTGCTGCTGACCTTTACAGAACTGATTATCTTCCTGTTACACTTAATTATTTAAAATGATCAATGAATCACAGAACTGTATTAATTTTGATTAATGATTTGGGAAAGCACAGGCTATATATACTTATCTAGTCTGCTTATTCTAATTTTATCACACATGACTGCTTTAAAAGATGACACTGCAGATCATATTCTTTCTCTCTTCACTTCCTTAACCAAGCTTCATTGTACTGTTGGATACCAAAGATAGTGTTCTGTGGACCCACAACATCTAAGMTATTCTTTCCATTTGTTCCAAATGYTCTACRTTYATCATCTCTATTTCTTTTTTCTTATATCCCTTCTAGCACAATCTGCCTATTACAAAAAAAACTTAATTAAAGGAGACAAAAATATTACTGTTCCCACTTTATTCTGAAACATCTTTGATCGACCATCTCCCTGAAGTCTGCTACCCTCCCCCCAGCACTGTACTGTCCCCTCAAGTAAGTTTTCAACAGATCTGRCTGTCACAACTTGCTATTGGAAAATAAAGGTGGTCCTCCCCTCTTCTCCACTTTGCGTACTTCCATCTCTTACCCTTAGCTGCCTCTATTATTATTTGGACATCGTGCTGACTGAACATAACCCATTAAACCCAGTAAAATCTACTTTAACTGGTTATTTGTCTGCTGTGTTAGAGGGATAAATAAGTCACAAAATTTGACACGTCAGCTTATCATTACAATAAGATGTTAAAGAGGCTCACTGCACTCACTATATCTCCAGACTGAAGTAAGATGCCGTTATTTCCCAAAGAATCTAGTTAATCCTTTGTTTGTCTTTAGASTATTTTGTCAGTCAAGTGCAAACGGTTACTCAGAAGAATTTGTGGTGTGGGTTATAAGTAACACATTTCCCAACAGAAACACTTCCAGCAGAGATTAAAAGGATGTCAAGTTTACTGGCTCAGCCATTACAGAAAATGGACAACAGATGTTCCATAAATCAGCAGGATAAATTTTAAAATGTGGCAGACGTACAAGTTTTAGAAGTTCCACCCTCAGTTTTGCTACAGAATAGAATTTTTTAATGAAATATAGAAGAGTCAGAAATTAAGCTTTAAATGTGAAACTCCAATAATATTTTTTCTTACCTCCTAGAAGGTACATTAACATCTGCCAGTGTATACAGAGGAGTCAAGCTTGAAACCAAATAATGAAGTCGAGGAAATGGAACCAAATTCATGCTGATTTCATTAAGATCCATGTTTAGGGAACCTTCAAATCTAGCAGAGCTGAAAAATTAGAAACTGTTATGAAACTGCTATAAACTAAGTAAATCACTTCTATAATGTAAACTTCCATGAAATCTATTTTTCAGCTCTTTCTGTACAATAAAACTGTAAAACAGCACAGACTTCGAGCAAGTGTTCAAGTATAATTACGAAACTTTCACATCTGGCGCTAACAGTACTATGTCTCATTTACTTGTACRTCCCATTAAAGAACAATAAATTACCAAGAATGATTCCTTGTTTCCCAGTTGTAGTATTTAGCACTGATTTTCAGTATTAATAATGATGAATATGTGTTAATACCAGTTAAATAACATCAGCTGGTTAATATCAGTTAATTAATACCACTTTTACCAAACAGGYTATAATAAAACACATGTGACTTTGYATTCCTGACAAGCTGTCTAAGAGAAAAAAGGCCAATACTCCAGAAGTATACTTCTTGCAGCAGTTGACAGTTYAGGACCAAAAATTATCCTTCTGCCTATAAACTTCAGTTTTAAGACTATCACAGCTAAAGCAACACCACTCCAATCTGAACACTTCCAAATACTTCAGCAGTTAGTAACGAATTCCTAAAGAGAAGACTCATATCAAATGAAAACCAATTAATATTACTCACGTTGATGAAGACCTACGTTTTTACAGCCCACACCACCTCCAGCAATACTACTGTGTTACAGAGGCAAAACCTGAAACTTTACCTTGTCAGGTTCAGCAGCAAATTGGCTACAATGTTATTCATTGCATCAAATGGCTTCTCTTGAAGTGTTTTTGCACTGCCGGCACTTGATGTTACCAAGCTGTTATGCTTCACAGTTGATCCTAACTTCCCAGCATTGATCATCTGATGAATTTTATTAACTATCTCAAACAGAGACTTTGGGAGAGAGGAAAAAAAAAGCACAGAAGTAGTCTTGAGTACAGAACTTTCAAATTCTGTATCCCAGTTTTCCATTTTTATTAATCTTGAATGCTCAGACATTGTACTGTTAGCTCAAAGATTATCCCTTTGATACATCTAAGTCCAACTTTTGAACAATTTCAGTTGACTGAAGTGTTTCTAAAAGTCTGTGCCATGTCACAAATATGTACACAGCTTGACTCAGAAGTCTGAATTTTTATTAAACTATTCAAAATCCTTATGAAAATTTAAAAAGCAGTTATAGAAGATAACACCTGTGAAACAAAAAAAACATAGTTTCTAACTATAATTCACTGTCTCTTGCCTTTTTCATAAGCAAATAGCAAGACAGTCACCAAAGCTAGATTCAAATGAGTCTATGATTTCCATATCACTAATCAGCACAGTTAGGTGAGGTTAGTCATTTCCCTTGCAGGACCAACTAATACTATGCACAAATTGATCGCTAAGACATCGTCTCAGCAAATAGAAGCTTTTCACTGTTTACCTTAAAATAGACATGAAAAAATTCACTCTACCTTACCTTGAAGGAGCACAGCAACTTTTTAGTGATATCCATGTTAATTTCAAAAGCCGGCAAGTGACTTAGGAGTTCAATAATTACTTTAAAAAATGAAATGATGCTTTTGGAAACTTAGAACTCCAATCACTAGAGAAAAGGAAGAGACACTTCCACTGTCTAATAAAAAATTTACAGAAACAGAATATTATTTCTTACTTCATTCTCTATTGGTAGCACACAGTCTGCATGGTCATTAAGCTCCTTCATAGCCAGAACACTGTTATATGGAGAAGTAATCACATCATCTTCACCAGAGGGATAAACTGAAGTAACAAATCTATATACTTCTGGGAATTCCTCCTCAAGCAAATTTAGGACAAAAGTTCCAAGACCAGATCCTGTCCCTAATTATGAATGAAGACAGAACCAGAGAAGACAGGTTCCCACATTATCTTAGGCACTAAGACTCATGTAGGAGACATACAACTGTTCAATTATGTATGTTAATGAATATTTTCTGAAGCATTTGGCTGCTCAATTAAGGGAGGAAGGTTCTTCCCAGACAGAAAAATAATTAAGTAATACAACTATTTCCCAATATGTCAGTCAGGATGAGGTATACAGTCTCAAAAATTTCTGCAAACCATTAAGTCCTATTATGTAACAAACATWTTTCCGACCTAGGGTTTCTACTTCTTATTTTCAATTCTTTAATTTGAATTACAAAACACAACACTTACTTAAAAGCATTGAACTGCCCCAAACAATTACTTATTTTCCTTTCGGGTTTTTTTATGAAGTTTTCTCATTCTCCAGTAACAATAGAATTGCCCCTTCTCCCCAGCACATAGGCTTTTTTCCTCTTTAACACTAGAGGACACAGCCACGAGCTCAAAACAGAAAACTGAACTGTGGTCTTTTGCTGAATATTCAGCTACATTCTTAGTGGCAGACAATTTAATCTATGAACAAGACAGCAGTTTTCACAATAATAGAAACAGTATCTGCAGGGTCTCTGAAATCAAGCAAATGCCCACAAAAAAGGCCCTTGACAAAATCCCTGCTTCATATTTAGAGCTATTTCCTGTGTCTTTTTCTACATTATAACCAGTTATAATACATGTTCTCTCAGGTTTCTGGTGTAGGAAGGCTCAGCGGCAATTCAATAATGACAAAATTGTCATTTTTGCAAAAGGGAGTCTCCCTTTTGGCTTATTAACAAAGTAACTAGATTAGATTCTAAGAGAATTGTGTGGAAGGAAAACAGAAAAACAGTTTTTCTGAAGTTAAGTAACATTAAAAATCTCCTTTAAAGCCTTTTGGAAAACTCTTTCCCCACAATTAAAACCAACTTGATTATGGCAATGCTGTCAGTGTTCAGAGGTCAATGACCCTTCTGATAAGTAATACCTCWGTGTTTGGTATCTGTCTTGAGCTCCTCAGTGCTCTAACAGAACARGTGATAAATAATTACAGGTCCACTTGATTGGACTATGCTTATTTTTTTAATCTGCATTCTGAATGGTGTAGATATCTATATTTTCTTTTCAAGATCCATGTTGTTCTTTTCATCTGTGGCAACTGCAATCATACCATAAAAAGATTACTTACCACCTCCCATGGAATGAATTATAAAGAAACACTGYAGACAGTCACAATGTTCAGCGGTTTTCCTCAGCTTTTCCACTATGTTTTCACGGTACTGATAGCCGTATATTTTATAACCTACAGCCCTGAGGATATGAAAAATACTTTTAAAAAACCCTCAATAATCAAACACTTAATTTTTTATTTTAACTCCTTCTATGTGACATTTTAGAGTCCAAAGCTGGGTCCAACACCTCATCTGTGACAGTTTCTAAGCTGTAACTACACAACGAAAATATGGAMAGTTTTAGGTTTGAGGATGCAAACAGCATAAGTTCACAACTTTGTAGTGCACACTTATTAATCTGTAATGAGAAGGAACAAACTCCCACCTGGATGATCTAATTGTAATAATGAAATGAAAACTATATAGTCCTTTACAATAAGGACACCACTATGCAATATGTGTACAGATTCATCTTCTGAGWACTATGCGAGTCAGTTGCTCCTAGTAATAAAAAACCCCAAACAGCTAATTTTCAACATACATGTCTGCTAGAGAATACAGTTACAGAATGTTTCATTCCCTATATTGCACTCTCTTTTGGTACATTTGGTGGTGATACGCTTTCCAGTCTGTAGTGCATTGAATATTATTAGAGCACATTTGGGTCTCCTGAAAATTTGGAATTCATTATGTTAATMAATCTTTTTCTGAATTTCTCTTTTGGTAATGTAGTTTATATGCACAAAGCCAGACTGTGGTGCTTAGAAATCAGAAGTGCATTTGTTCATATATTTCATTTCCACAGTAGTGGCACAGTCTCAAACTAAGCAATGAAAGCAGCTGAATGCCAAAGAAACAAAAATAAAAAGCACATTCTTTTGTAAAGAAAATCAAAAAAGAGGGAGAAAAAAAAAAGACAAAATGATACATCAGCAGAATTATTTTTCTGTAAGAGCCTTTTGAAAGCCCTCCTCCAGGCAACAGTGACTCCAAGTTTGCTGGTAAAATGCTGCAGCTCTCCAGGTGCAGAACGAAGCAGAAAGCTACGGTTATCATTTCCCCTTTCAAATGCCATCTAATTAGCTGCTAAGAAATGTSTTCTAAAGAGGTTCTCACCAGTTGTTTCCTGAACCAGAAACATCTGTGATAAGCTGCTTGCTATCAAACACATCCCTCAATGGTCCCTGTAGAATTTCATTTACCACACCCTCCTCCATGTCAATCAATAGTGCCTTTGAGAATGGAAAGAATTAAAATTCAGTCAGTAAGMAAACCACCCTTGAAATATTCACACAAAAAAATACAAAATTATTTACAATATAAAAGGAATTCTGTTTCTACTCGCTCCAGAGAAACCTTTTTTGCCCCTCAGTTGTTAACTACGAGACCAACTAGATTCACTTCAGCTGATTTGCTAGAAGTTATTCGATAGGACAGCAGTTCAGACAAAAAAATTTTGTTAAAATTTTATAATATCCTGCCCCAACACTTAGGAATAAGGAAATTAGCACATTTTTATGTTTCAAGTTTCCTTGCTTCTTGAGTATTTAAGAGGCTCAAAGAAACCCAATCCTTACAAAATTCAAATAAAAACTTAGTTAATAATATCTGTAATAAATTTATTAAAATTTTAATTTAAAATACTCAACAAGACTGTCAGCAAACTGCATTAATCAAAGTTAATTTTAGAAACTTTACTATTCAAAGCAGTGTTGAAACTGGTATGCAATTTTAAGAACTTCATGAGAATTCCCACACAGTTGGACATAAATATTCAGTGCAGAAAGAGTGACCTTTATAGATTGCCTTACTCGTGCTTTTAAAGAGCAGATTTTTCCTTTGTAAATATCAGGACCATTATCACCACTCCTGAAAAAAAAAMACCAAAACAACCAGTAACAGAAAAATCTAAAATCAGATTCATAGCATAAAATATATACTACAATAAAATTTTATCTTTTGTATTTTGTGTTTGGAGGACTATGACAATGCAAACAAACAGAAACATCCTGAATGTGCTGCTAAGACCTCATAATTTCTGAAAGTAATACAACTACAGGACACAATCTCAATCAGAAATATCCTAAACATTACTTCAAGAAGCTGAAAAGACAAGCATTAAAGTTTACTCTCAGATACAGACTCTGCTTTGCAGGAATTCTACAGGCATTGCCAAAACTTGAAAGGATTATCTTTTATCAGCATGTGATATGTGTATCCACATCATACAGCAGAAAAAAGCTCCCCACGAGCTTTTCAGTAGGGGTAGTACAACACTGTGCTTGTGCTCGAGGTGTGAAAGCTCTGTAAAAGCACCAGCACAGTGCTGTGCTTGACTTATTCTGCTTATTATGATTTACCAGTTCAGAAATCCTACTGGGCTGACATAGCTAAATCTTCCTTCTTTCCTAGGACTGGCTGTACTGAGCCAACATAGCAGACTATATATTTATGTTACAATCACATTTTTTCCCACTCAAAGGATGAGATGACTGACTATGGTCAGGCTAAACTATATTCAACACAGGGGGGAAAAAGGCAGGGATAGTGGAAGATGGATCTTATTTCCCCCTCCATTAATTATCCAATGTGGGAGCTGGCCAAGCCTAGATTTAAAGTATGTCTTAGACCATTCTACATTCAACCACTGCTATATTCACAAAACATCAGCTAAAATTCATTACAGTACCAATGTTCTGAGCTTGCTGAGTCCCATTGGGAATAAGGGGAAGAGAGTACAGGGCTGCACTGGATTCCTCAAGGATTTTGCACCTTCTCACTCAACAACAGTCTCCAGACACTTCTCATTAGGTAAGCAGCTCACAGCAGSCTCCAACACCCAAGTGATTCCCCTAGCCTACACAACACCTATAGGAGTACACTACAGCACCAGTAAATTCACCAAGAGAATTTATCTTCAGGGACTAATAAAATTGAAAGGGGAAATAAAACCAGCCCCAAAACATTTCTTTTTCTTACTACTGCCTTTGTGGTCTTTTATGCCAGACTATACCTTCAATCATTGGATTCAACTGCTGAAAAATATCCCCACGTTCCTAGAACCATGGGATGGTTTGG
Organism: Malurus melanocephalus; assembly: GCF_030028575.1. Taxonomy (NCBI): domain Eukaryota; kingdom Metazoa; phylum Chordata; class Aves; order Passeriformes; family Maluridae; genus Malurus; species Malurus melanocephalus. The sequence goes on from NW_026623255.1 coordinate 2,547,177, forward strand.
GTTGGAAGGGATCTTAAAGATCATCCAGTTCCAACCCCCCCTGCCATGGGCAGGGACACCTTCCACTAGATGGGGTTGCTCAGAGAGAAAACAGATGTTTCTATCGCAGCCAACCTGTCAATTACAAACTTGGTGGTTTCATCTGGCATGTACAGAAACAGACATTTTTTACGATCAATTTTTTTTTTAGCTTAAAAAAAAAGAAAAAAAGTTCTAGGAAATACCTATAAGGAATAACAATAAGAAACTTCAATACATTTGCAGTGTTCTTTGAAAGAGGTAAAACTTAACACAAATCAACTTGAATTTCAATGCTGTTCTAGTTAAAATCACACACTGTAGTAGAACCCTTTAATATAATGGAAGGAAACAGAGGTTGGTCAAATGTTTTTTTATTAATTAGAAAGCAACAGGATATCCCAAGTACATATTTTCTTCTTGCAAACTGCAAGGATTTTTATAACTGAACAGACAAGAGCTAACTAATGCATTTAAGGTATGAATTGATTAACTTACACAATTATAGCTACTACTCTGTGTAATAAAATAGATAAGATTTAAAAACAGTCTTTTCTAACTATCCCATATACAATTCCTCTTACAACTCTTCAAGAAATGCTGCTCAGTTGGTATTCAGAGGGCACACAATCTGACTGATTTGCAATGACAAAAGCTATCAGATCCTGACTATCACCTTTGGGACAAAAGGAAAAGAAAACAAACCCAAATACTTTCAACACATTGAACTACTGAAGAATGTATAGTTAAAATGGAAATGCAAAGATAAGGTTTTGAGGAGTATACAAAAAAKCAAAATCTTTTTCTAGCACAAGCTAAATATGACTGAAAACAAAAAGAACTTTAACTTAGGTTAAGAGAAGATACTACAAGCATTGATCTACTGTGTTAAGCTCTTGAACAGCTTGGTAAAACTTACCTTGTATCTACGTTCCTAAAGAAACTGCTTAAGGCTTCATCATAAATTCCTTTCTAAAAGGAAACAATACAAAATGATGTGTAATGTCAAAAATTCTCCGTGCTTTGTCATGGAACAGTTTAAGTTGGAAGGGACTTCTGAAGGYCACCTRTCAAACCTTGMMACTTGAAACTGAGTGAACRTCTCTGTTGAATCCAGCTWGCTCTAGCCAGCTCTAAAAAGAACATTTCATTGAAACATCAGCTTGTTATTAAAAACTGAGAGGAGAATGTAACTCAAAAATTAATTTTTCAGCACAAGATTAAGCGACTGTAGTAGTTTAATGAAGATCCCAATGCAATTATTAAATTGAAGAGATGCTCTTTAGCTGACTCAGTTCATCACTGATACAACTCTCACTTCATCTTGGCCTCCATGCCCATGATACCAATGCTCAGGGAGTTCTGTAAGAAGCAGAGCACATCACACTGATTCTTGAACTCCCTATCAAGAGACAGCACAGAAATTACTAACCCCAAAGCTAAAGAGATMTGGCAAGTTTAAATACCTTAAGCAAGGAAAGTGTGTTTTCATTCAGGGTACTCAGTACAATCCTCAGTACATGCCTTCCTTATGCTGCTATTTTGGTCAGTAAAACTGTACAGCAAGTCATGGCATGAGCTAAAGTGGAAAACAAWGGTGGCCTTTGGGGGTGTCCTCTTTTGAGTTACTGCCAGTGGCAAAATAGCTGCACTGAATAGCCCTCTCATGTTGCTAACTGCCTCAAACCTGGTAATGCCTGGCTGTAGGGAGACATCCTGAGCTTTTCAGGGTGGAAAGGCTGGAGAAAGCTGACCGGAATTAGGGATCACAGAATCACAGGATATTCAGAGATGTAAGGGACACAGAAGGAATATCTAGTACAACTCTCAGCTCTTCAAAGGACAATCCAAGAGTCACACCATGGGCCTGACAGGGTTGTTGAGATGCTTCTTGAGCTCTGACAGGCTTAGGGAGTCTGACAGGTGCTGGGGAGTCTGCTCCAGTGCTCAAACACTCTCTAGCTGAAGAATATTTTTCTAATCTGTAACTTAAATGTTCCCTGACAMMWYYWSASMMYWYYCYCWSMKCYYSTSWCWSKKSWCMYCWSASAMRAGAKMASMGCMYMYMSMTCCCTTTCCYCTCATGAGGAAGTTGCAGCCTGCAGTGAGGTCTGTCCTCTGACTTCTCCARGCTGAACAGACCAAGTGACCTCAGCTGCTCTTCCAATGGCTTCATCTCAAGACCCTTCACTATCCTCGTGGGCCTTCTCTGGACATTCTCTAATAGCTTAATGTGTTTTTTTATATTGTGGTATCAAAACTGCCCCCAGCACTCGAGATGAGGCCACCCCTGTGCAGAGCAGCGCAGGACAACCCCCCTCCCTTGTCTGGCTGGCAAGGATCCTGGCAAGGATGCTGTCCCTGATGTCCCCCAGGACAGGGCTGTCCCTCCTGGCTGCCAGGGCACTGCTGACCCATGTTCAACTTGCCATGGAGCAGGACCCCTTGATCCCTTTCTGCAGCACTGCTCTGCAGCATCTCATTCCCCAGTCTGTCCATACATCCAGGGCTGTCCCATCCCAGGTGCAGAATCTGGCACTTTCCCTTGTTAAACTTCATACGACTGGTGACTACCGAGCCCTATGATTTAACCAGATCTCTTGACAGTTAACCTTACGATTTGTTTCACGATTAGTTAAACGGCACAAGAACCTGGGGCGGTTTTGCTCGCAGTGAAAGGCCTCAGTTGAACCAAACAAACACAGCACTCTGCGGTCACAGAGAGGAACGCGGAAGGCAGCGAGGGGCGGCTCCCCGGGCCAGCGGCGCCGTTACCTTGTTGACGGCGGCGTGTTCCCGCAGCGCCAGGTCCCAGAAGCGGCATCCCACCTGGTTCCCGCACTGTCCCACTGCAAAGGGGAGAGACACGGCTCAGGCACGGGGAGGGGGCGGCGGGAGCTGTGGGCTCCATGACCCCCTTACCCTGCACCACCACGGACTGGGTCATGGCGGGGCCGGCGGCGCGCTCCTGTTTCGAAGTCGGCGCCCGGAAGCCGCGCCCCCTGAGTTCCTGCGGTGGAACGTCCCAAGCGGTGCCTCCGCTGCGGGCGGTGCCGCCTGCCCGCCGCCCGTGGAACGTGCCATTAGGGAGAATGGGGGGGAGGGGGTGTAAGGCAGCGCGGGGGAGCGGTGAGGGTCTCACGCACTTGGTGAGTCTTGAGGGGAACCTGGCAGGGGCTGCAGGGCCTCGGCGGAGCCCCAGATACAGGAGGCTTGACAAAGACCTAAAATAAAGTGTCTGTGCGGGASAACAGAAGTATTTCCATACACTGCAGTCCATTATCCTTTATGGATAAAAATGGTGTGATAAAGAAGCGCTTTATTTTCCCCAAGTACATAATACAAGGGAGATGGTGCGAGATGTGCGAAACGATGTGAAAATACAAATTAAAAATTAAATGATGAAACAGCCATTTGGAAACTRCATTTGGTAATGTAGCCTCCCACCAGGCTTGCACATTAAGCTCAGTTTCATATTTCTTGTGCATATAATGGTCCACAGTGAAAAAATGAAGAGCATGGCGAGACTGGTCTGCAGCGCAGCTCAACTGCAAAATCATGGAATCGTTTGGGTTGGAAAAGACCTTTAGGACCATCAAGTCCAACTGTTAATCCAGCATTGCCAAGTCCCGGACTACACCAGTAAAGAATGTGGGACATGYAAAGCTTGCAGAAAGCTGTCTGTGACACAGATGGCATTTCTGCTTCCTGTGGGAGGAAAAARGCACTTCCATGCAACCCAGTCCGTTAGGTTTTATGGCTAAAACCATCCAACAGAATACTCTTTTCCCAAATATATTATTTCTAATGCTAGTGTGCAAACAAAATTTTGCTAAATTAATTTTTTAATCCTATATTTGCTCCTAGATGTGACCTAGTATCCTGTAAAGATTAATTGTAGGTCCGCAGAGCAAATGACTATTTAAAAAGACTTTCCTGGAAAGATTATGTATGTATTTCAGCAAATAAAATATTGTATAATACAATATAATAATGCATTGTATGCAGGCAATAGGTACACAGACTAATTTTGTAAAAATTGATTAAAATTCATATTGTTCTTAAGAAAAAGTACTGAGTGGCCTAAGTGTACTCAAGTGTCATGTATGAAATGTGTGAAAAGGACCAATGGTTTTAGTGTTATAGGCATKTTTAGCATGAATAGATTAATACTGCCTCAAACATTTACTTTCTATAAACTAATCACCAGAGTAAAACTATATTAATATTAATCAGGAAAGTAGGTGGTAATTTCTCTCTGGACAGACTAGATGTAACCTATAACTTAATTTGGTTCCCTGTGGTTTTCTGAAGTGGTCCAGRCTTGTAGGCTGCACTCTGTCCTAGSTATTAGATGTCAAACTRTTTCTATACTTCTTGCCTGCTGTCATGTCCTTAAAGTCTTCTTTTTGCATGCCTTTTGGCCTTACTTAGGTTAAAAGCAGTACAACGTTGCTTAYAAGCATTCTAAAGCTTAATTTAAAKTCTACAGAATCTCTTAGTATTACTGTATCTTGCTTTCTTCTTGTGTAATTAGCTGCACTTTCTACTTGTTCTTTAAGTTGTAGTTTTTGTATTCTATGTCCCATCAAGATTCAGCTTAGGGGGGTTTACTCTATTGARCATGAGGTTGCAGCAAGACACTCTGTGCTTTGGCTTCCAGTGTTCATTAAGTGGTCTGTGATGGCAAAAGTAAAGGGATTATTCTGACTGAACTCGGAAACACTGAACTGGAGATGCAACTGAGATCCATGTCCGTGTGGCATTATTTTTTACCTGCCAAAGGAGGTCCAAGGGCAGGAAGTTGATGCATAGTAGCCAGTTTGGCTTGATGGGGTATGCTCAGGGGTTTAACGAAACCAAGTCAGCTCAACTCTGAAAGGAATAATCACATACTTGACTTTTTGTTTTTTTATAGATGAAGCTCCACTTCATCTACATAGTGTAAAATGCATGAATCTACACAAGTCCCCTTGGAGACRCTTTTGTCTATGTTAATCATTTAATCAACAGACTTATGCTAATGTGTGTTTTTTACCCTTAATTTCTCAGTAACATTCTGTTGATGTGTTATACAKGAACGGTGTTCTGCAGCTTTGGAACACAAATTGAATAATTGTATAAATAACTTACTGTGTTATTGAGAGRCCATGAACCACAGTGAATCTGTGAATAACCCTTAAATCCCACACTGTAACATGAACCAAATGTACATCACAAGTTAAATATGTGTGCTATGCTTTCAGCATCTTTTTAATAACAGTCATTTGGCTATTTAGGCCACATGCTGCTGTAGGGAGAATACACTGGAATTTGAACTAATGTTATCCTTTGATTTATATCAGGTCTTAGTTCACATATGAAGGTTTGTTGGTTGGTATTTTTTTTCCTGCTTGTTTGTGTGTTTGATTTTTTTATTTTTAATTTAAAATTGTTGGATTTTGGGAAATTACTGTCAGGCTTGTAACACTTAATCTTTCCTTTTCCTGGTCAGGCTATTGTCCATATTCTGAATTCTTGAGGAGAAGGGAGTTCTCTACACATCTTGAGATACAAGAGATAGAGGGGCTGAGATCCCATTTAAATTTTCTAATTTGAAGCAGTTTGCTGAGCATTTCATCTTGAAATTGGTTTCKTTCTTATATAGTCATGCAAATGTCCAATTTCAGAATATTTTGGGATATAATAAAAGTATAGATGCAGCCCTGATTTAGAAAATGGCTATAACAACACTTATTAAAACGTTGAATGTGGCAGAGAAAAGTTATAATCTCCTTGGGGTTATCGCTCATTTTTTGTAGGCTTTCTGCAGAATTTAGATAATTATATTCATGTTAAAAATGGAAATGGACAATCTGACAATGTAGCTCAGAAGTTGAAAGTTTTTCCCAAATCTTTGTAGATGAAGGGTTTTGTACTTTGAAACTGTAATTTTTAAGATAGATACAGAAGGCAGATTGRATTCTGGGAAGATTTCTACTTAGACAGTTGCCTTCTCTTAAACACCAGCAGCYTTGAAATGAGTGCAGAGGTATGTGCAATATAATGCATCACATACAGACTTTCTTTGGTGCATATGAAATGGTAATTTTAAGGTCTATGTGGATGTTTGGGGCAGGGAAATTTGCATTATTTTCTGCTCTCTCCTGAGTCTGCAAGTATCCTCTGGTTTATTGTGCTTTTCTTTGGAAACCCTGTTCTGCAGGGGCAAAACCTACACCTCTGAAGCCTAGAAGGGAAAATGGAGGGACACTAGAGTGTTTGATTAGCTGGTGGTATAGTAAAGAGAAGTAAAYTGAATAGTAGCAGCTTATGAATTTTAATGTGGTTTTTATTCTCATACTGTTTTAGTGTATTTTCCATACATAAAGTATGCAAAGGACTGATTAATCAGAWAAGTMATTCTTAAAAGTAAATTGACAGAAYGAAACCAAATCACATTGCAGMAAATATGGYRAAGAGAAATACTGTTTATTCACAGATTTTGATGTGGATATGAAAAAATAGGCTTTGAAGTAGGTATAAGATGGGAAAACAGTGTGTATGTACCAGTTAGCATAAAATGCTGCACTTAATACCAGCATTCACTAAACTCTGGTGCTCTTAAGGGGACACAAGGATCTGCTGTTCCTGGCTATCTCTGCTGAGCAGCTGCAGGCAACTCGAAAGGAATTTCAGTAACCTATCTAAACAGAGAATCTGTTGTTGTTTTCTCTCCAGCAATAGGGTCCAGGAGACCAGGGCCTGAGGAAGCWTAGCTCAGGTTGTGGTGTCATGAGCTTTTTTGAGCCAATTTTATGACTCACTGGCACTGGGAAGAGGGACTTCMTCTTTTACCACTGCTCCCAGCTGCACTGCCCTGACACCATCCATGACCTCTGTAACTATGGGGAACCTAGCTCACTCATCAGAGGACTTTTGCCCTCAGCACCAATAATAAAAAGATTCCCRAAGCAAAACCCCTAAATTTTCTGTTCCAGGTCTGGGTAGTAGCTGGGAGCAGGAAAAAGCTGAGCAAGCGTACTGGTTTTGGTGCCTGAGACAAAGGTGGCATTTGAAGGGAACTCGATGTAGGGATCCATGCCTGGTTCAGAGAGTCTGAAGAGGAGTTCTTTTACTGCTTGCTTCCCAAGTATGAACAGCAGGCTATGGAGTGATGATTTAGGATTTAGGGATCCATGCCTGGTTCAGAGAGTCTGAAGAGGGGTACTTTTACTGCTTGCTTCACAAGTATAGACAGCAGGCTATGGAGTGATGAAAAGAAGGGTCTATATATTACTTCTGGAAGTAGGGGGCATCTGTAAGGAGTTGGAAAAGGAATAAGTCCTGGGAGCATATTGCCTGAGAGTTGCAGGAACAGAATGGGGGACATGTTCAGGAGAAGGCAGGCTGGACAGCAATGTGGCTGAAAGCATGAGCAGAGCTGAAAAGATTGCTGAAAGGAGAGGCAGTTGCTGCTGGAGCCACACTATGTTCACTTACTAACTAACACTGGACTCTCGAGACAGGTGGAGAGTCAATGATGGGGTCCCAGCTGCTGGAGAGTTCCTGTGCCCRTGTATCCAGAGCTTGCAGCTCTTTATCCAGAGTAAGCCAAGTCCTCTGYGCTGTGTCAAAACCCTTTTCTCACCCAACTTAGAGTAATAGGGAAGCTGCTGATTAGTGCTAACATAGGTATCTTACTGTGGTGGTTCTTCCACCTGTCCATACATTCAAAATCTTTGGATTCCAGTTGTCATTTGTGTGTTTTCCAGATGAATTATTATTAATTTTTAGTCTCTAGGTTGTTCTTTATTTTTGCATTTCATACTTTTCTGCTTTGCAGATGGTCATGTTTTGAGTTGGTTCCAACAATAATTTACTCAGCAACCATAMAACTTTCTGTGASGGTACTTTAATCTTTAARGAAAAGAAARTTAAAGGGCTTTGATTCCTTGTAGTCAGTCACTGAAGGGATTAAGTTTTGCAAGTGGCTTGTGTCTATGTGTTAGTCAAACCTACTGTGAGCTAAACCCTACCATTAACTTCCACCTACCTTCTGTGGTTATAACATAGCTCAGATTTGCAGCCCTTTGTCTTCTGTTTACATCTTCCCTTTTCACTCCCAATTCCTCTGCAGCAAGATATCTTCCAGAGGAACATGTTCCTTGTTTGAGGATCACTCCTACAAACAGAAGTACTGCAGGAGTCTCACAGGGAAGTGATGATTTTGTATGATAAGGGAGTCACCTGAAAGTGTGACTGTGATTCTGCTTTCTATGCTGCATGTTTACTTATGTAACATTAGTGCAAATGAGATCWCAATGAGATTGTGAATTTAGTACTGTGTTTGTATGTAAATGCATTAAAAAATTCAGAGAAAAAACTTAAAATTTGGAATTGTCTCTAAGGCAAGCATTACTCTAAAAATACATTGTTTAGGTAAATAAGCATATGTATAAAGCATCTGTCTTAAAATATATATATCCTGTCTTCATATTGTGTTAGAACATACCCATAAAGTCTAGAAGTGGAATAAAATTTTTAATTTTTCATTGTTTGTAAGCTTACATAATTAGTATATTCTCTTCCCCCATTTTATTTGAGGAGTATATAAATGAGTTGAATGGAAAATTACAAATATACAGTAAAACCTTTGAACAGCATTTGCAATGTAGATCTATTATTAGCTTTATTCTTTATTGTGTATTAGCAGATCTTTTTCTGTGAAACAAAAGGTGACTAAGATACGGAATGAAATTATATAGAGGATCTATTTTGAAAGTAACATATTTAATAGAATTTTAATTTCTTTTATAATACCACATTTTCATGTAACAGACTGGCCACACATACACTATAAGAAATGGTAAAGCTCACTCTTGTGGTATAGTAAGAGAAGTGCAGAAGCAGCAGCCCTTTATTCTTCAGTGATTTTTGTTTGTRTGTAAATATTAGAAATGACCCCCCMTTCCTGCTTTCTGTAGATGWAGCTGTGATRTTTTCATTCTTCTTGTCTTGTTGAACATGGTTTCATTTGTTCTGTTTTTCTTTCTGTGGTCTGAGGAACTTTTCAGCATCGATGCAGTGTACTATCAGGCTGCTGGACAGGTATTAATGCTCACAGCACCACTAACCAAAGCTGCTTTACTAAAACTCACTGGCTTTTCGTCAATCATGAAGTTACGAATGCAGCCAATGAAGGAATTGCGTGTAGTCAGGCTTGATGTTAGCAGAGACTCTGGAAGAAGGAGATTAAAAAAGATTAAATGARTAAAAATTTAGAGCTCATGATGGGCAAAATAATCAGTTTGGTGGCAATTTTTTTAAAATTTGCTACTAAGTGCAGCTCGTCTGAATCCTCTGTGGTTCTTCTAAAATATTTGGACTACTTCCAGTGTCCTAGAGGCCATTAAAGTATGGTTAGTTCTCTACACTTCTGTAAAACTCTTGATACTACATTGTCAATAGACACAACTTTACATTTTTTGACAACTACATTATTTTAAGTACAGAGTAGATGAGTCCCAGTGTCTGTTTTTGTAATTTAACATCACATGTATTGTCATCTGTGTCTGATTTGTTAGTTTGCACTCAAATTTACTGTTCCTRCATGGCATTATTTAGTATTATATCTTGTTTGTTGCTGTGAAGTTCTGTGTAAGAGTTTCCTGTGCTGGGCTGATAACAGCATTATAGAGCCAATGTATGGCATTGCTTTAGTATTCTATAATTAATGTAGAAATAGAAGGCTCTATTATGAAGCAGAATGGCATTTGCAATTACCCCTTTATATTACCTCTCTGGGAAGAGTTCTGCCCTAATAAAATTCCAGTTTGGATTTAAAGAGAGAGCAGGCATCTGCACATAKATTTTATTATTCCCTTTAGGCTCATTTTGCCTCCTGGTAGTGTGGGATGGATGTGAACACCACGCACTCAAGCCACTAATCCAAGATAAGCATTATAATGAATTTTGTAGTTTGAGGCATTAATGATTGACATGCCAGGCTCAGAGAAATAATGCTGCATGTTTTCAACGAGAAATGTGCTGGGGTTGACTTAAAAATTGAATCACGTAGTGTTGATTACAGTTTGTATATGAACCCCARCAGAGTAGCTCTGTCTGTTGAATAAGGGAGGGAAATGTAGTAATCTTGGCCCATGCTACACAGATGGTCTGTGAGTCACAAATACACAGAGGCAGAAATCTGTCTAATAGAAACCCCTTGTTAGAAAAAGAATCTCCATGTTTKGTCTTGAGTTCAAAGATGACATTACTGGAAGAAGAAGAAAGAAGCCTACTACAACTAAAGCTTGGGACTCCAGTTACAATGGCAGCGAGTTTCCTATCCCATTAATAAATAAATCACTTCTTAAAAAAACAGTAAGCTCATATGGGAAGGTACTATAGAAAAAGAATTTTTGTTTATAGTTGGCCAGCTTCACTACTGAGCCCATACCTGACCCTCCAGCAGCAGTGAATGTTTTAATTTCAGTGAAGCAGCACATCTTTTTCTTAGAGAATTTGAGGCAGAACGTTTCTGATCAGCCCTTGAGCCTTTGGATTTTACTAGATTGTTCATGTGTTTTGTTCTTTTTTGAGATGAAAACTTAGTCTTTATGCTTTCTCTGGAAACAGGGTTGAAATCTGAGAATAATAGACCGCAAAACTACCAAAAAACATACCTGGTACACCTCCAATAAACACTGGCTCCCTGTGGTCAATCGCCTTTGGATTTAGCGGCCCTACCACATGGTTGACTTCAGAGTCTACGTCCAGCTGCACCACATTTGCATCTCTAATAACTGAAAAGAGAAGGAACAGTGTTCAACAAGAAGTAGCCCATGAGTTTTCTATGACAGACAGGAGTTATCTGTTTGGTGTGAGCAGTTGATTTGGTGTTTGGTAGATTGGGTGACATCAGTGACAGTCTGTGGGTGGATTCTGGCATGGAGCAGGGCCAATGGGTATATATACAGTGGGAGCAAGGGTGCTTTTGGGTGGGGCTTTTTGATTGAGTGGGGCTTTTTTTTGGATCACTGGTGGCAGTGTTTAGGCTCCAGGTTATAAGCAGACAATGGCATGTGGCTTAGAAAAACTGTTTGCCCAATCACTCCCAATTGGCAATTTATTAGAATGCAGTGAGGCTTCTCCGTGGCTTGTGTGCCTGGATTTCCTTTGGAAGGGAACCAGAATGCTGGTGGGAAAGGGTGCAGACTCAGATCTCTTCTGCTGTGATAGTGGAAGGCATCCTAATTCAGCATCTAGACAGGAAGATGAGGGTGTTCAAAGTACCAGAAGTTTAGAAGTAATTTTTGACTTTCAAAASCAGGAAAGAATGATGACTGTCTGGCACAGAGGCAAAATCCCAGCTGTAGACATCTCTCTATTGTGAGCAAAAGGTTCCCCACATCTGTCTTGTTATTTGACTTTTAAGGACAGCATATACTTGTGCCTACTGCATTCTATAGATTTACTCAACCTCTAATTGGGAAAGGAAGAATATAGTCTGGCATATGCATTAGGAAGGGTTGCCAGAATTTCAGCTGGGCTGCTTTTGGTTCTTTGAACAAGKAGCTTCCATCTTTGTTCTTCCTTTCTTTGTAGGAACTTGTGCTCTCAGGAAGTTCTACTGTGCTATATCTGAGGGATACCTAAGACTGTATTTCATACAACTTGAGTCTTGACAGGTGAAAAGGAAGTGAAAACACTGTTGCATTCCTAGTGCTCTAGCCCATGGAGATGGATATCTGTGGAGGGAGAGATGGGGTCTGTTATCTTATTTAGGAGTGATCATGTTTTACTTACCTGCAATTCGGTGCCACCTGCCATCACAGAGACTCTGTTTCAGTGTCACTGAAGTTGAAAAATCTCTGATTCCATTATTCAGTTTCACAGTAACCTAAGGGAAAACAATGTAATTATCACTATAAATCCTCTCTTTTTTTTTTTTTCTTTTTATGTTCTGTTGTAATCATGTTGTATTCCTCACTTGAAACCTGTCAAGTATCCAAGAGAAAGGAAAACATGTAAAGTACCTTTGAAATCCAAATTTGAGGTTTTGGTTTTTTTATTTTTTTTTTAATTGTTCAGATTCAAGAATTCCGAGACATTCCTAGTTATCTCAAGGAAGAATTTTTTAAAAAAAAGATTAAAAAATAAGAGCTAATTCCACTCATTCACTAGTACTTCTACTCTATAATTTCTTGTGTGGTAAATTAATGTTTAGAGGCATCAGAYGACATTTTTGGCATCTTGCTAGCCACCTATTAAGGAAAACAGTAATGAAAAACCCAAGTATAAACAAGCAGAAAGGATTTGAAGAAGGAATATATAGCAAAATTTAAGAATGACTTTTAAGTTGCTTGTTCAAACCTACCAAWAAATCTCTGGCAGAGCTACAAAGTGAACCTCATTCTGAATTTTACATTTGCTTTATTTAGTGGATTAATATCTTTCTGCATGGCAATGTTCYAGCACCAGCAAAAAGGTGTTGTGCCCCTGTTGTGGGGTATGAAATTCCTGGTAAAGATTGCCAGAGAACTCCAAACTCTGAGTCCAACCATTCAGGCTTTTAAAATGTTGAAGTTGTCCTTGATTATGCTGACACATGTTGACTGAAAATCGCAGAATCATAGAATGGTTTGGGTTGGAAGGGTCCTTAAACATCACATCGTTCCAACCCCACTGCCATGGACAGGAACACCTTTCACGAGATGTGGTTGCTCAGAGCCACAACCAGCCTGGCCTTCAACATTTAATGAGATGGGGCATCACCAGCTTTTGTTTTCCAGTGCCTCACCACTCTCACACTTAAGAATTTCCTGTTAATATCTAATCTAAATCGACTCTGTTTCAGTTTGAARTCATTCCTCCTTGTCCTGTCACTACATGCCCTTGTAAATAGTCTCCTGGAAGGAAAAAAAACTTGTATTTAATTCTAGATGGCCTCTGTTTTGATATAGTTGTAACCAGGAAATATTAAATCTTTTTTTTTCCAGAAGGGCGCCAGCAAGCACAATTGAAATTATCCTCATGTTCTTTTTTATGCACCCTTGGACAAAATGTATAGATTAAAGCAAATCAAGAATCAAGAGAGAAAGTGACTCCTTAATAAATCACCCAGACAAGCTGTACTGATAGATATGCATACATTTAAAAAATGAATTAAAGTTACTGATCTTATTTGTACAGCAAAACACAAGTAGACGGAAGAGAAACCAGCCAAGGCAGTGGAGGAGATGTGACCTTCATTGTACCTGTCCATTTCTCATGTGCATGTTCAGGTACTCTCCATTCACGCTGTGGCCATGCAGTAGGATTCCTGAGCTACTTCGCGGACGTATTTCAAAAACAACTTCAAATTTCAGACCTAGACTGAAGGATTCATCTGTGATGTAAAAAGAATAATATTCCTTTTTTACTGAGTTAGTGATGAAATTGGACATTTGTTCAAAGTTAAAATAGAACATTAAACACTGGGTGGATTTTACTTGTCCTTAAAAATCTTGAAACATGAGATAGCATGGTGTGCTGTCAAAGACCCATTTCAACTTTTGTTTTGAATGTGTTTTCTTGGAGTACTAATAAAGGATTGTTTACTTTACTCATAATTTAAAAAATGTATTTTGTTTAAAAAATATTTGTTAGCAATGAAATGGACAGCAGAAAGTAAATGATTTGTCTTTTTTTGGCTGTTTCTTATTGTGCAATTTCCCAGACACTCAGCAGTCATTATTGAGGGAGTGGGAGCTCATTTGAGCTTTGATGATTTAGTAGGAGAAACTCCCTGTTTTAATCTGGTGACAGGCCAGGGAGCAAACTAGAAACACTTGGCTGATTCTTCTTGGTGCTGCTAGTGAATAAGGTTGTGCAGTTTTCTTTCTTGTTCAAATCAGAGCCTATGTAACCAAAACACCCTCATAAAACTCTTCCTGGAATACACCATGACAGAAAAGATGTGTTCTGTCATGCTGTTCTATATCAAGAAAGCCTTTCTGCAGGAATTTTTAATTGCATGTTGTTTTATTAAATAAAAAATAAGGGATGACCATTTGATGGTGTACTTGGTCTTGGCCACGTTGAATTCTATGATAAATTTTAGCATATTATGGTTTGTTCCCTTGATAAATTATTCGTGTTATTTGAAACACGTACATACAGAAATGTTTATGTAACAACTTGTTAAGTTTCACGGTGACATTGTGACCTGTCAATATCATCTGCTTTCCACAATAGTGATCTGTTTCTGACAATCCTTGCAGCTCACAGCCTCAGAAATTACCCTACCCTTTTTTCAGTAAAAAATGCTGTTCTAAAGCACAGTGAATACTACAGTCCTATTTTGGGATGCATTTGTTTAAGAGTATATTACCAAGGACGACATATCCTCCTTCTGATGAAAAGTATGTTCCTGTTTCTGATGGGCCTTCAAAGCAAGGTGTTACACTGAATGTCTGTGAAGCTGAGGTAAGTGATCTTCCATTGAGCTGTAAGTTGCTGAGACAGCCACTAAAGCTGTAGACAGAGTTAATCTGAGGGGTAAAAAACCACTTGATTAGTAAATAAACTGCTTGTGGAAGGAAATAAATTCTTCTGTCCTTATTTTTACTTGTTTATAAGCTGTAAGGCTGTTATTGGCACATGAGTTTTGAACTTAGAAACAATTTCCAGAGAAGAGAAGCAGGAAAAATGATTCTTACAGCCTCTCATGTCCTTTTGATGACTTCAAGGTAATTCCAGCTTGTGCTGTTTCTCAAACAGTCCTTATTGAACTGTGAGAAACCAAGCTAGGATAAGGCAGTGCTATATATATAACCTCATAGCCTCAAGGAAGGCAAGACAGGGATCTACTTTTTTAGAGTAGTTTATCAGTCTTGTTAGTCACATAACACTAAAGATTACCTTGAAAGAGACTTTGTTACATTAAATTTTGTTTTAACACTCCTTTCCATATGCTTCAATACCAATCTKTATAACAGAATCCTGACCTCTTGGTACTGTCTTTAAACAGAGATACTAAGACAACATTAAAATCTCTCCAAAACTCATTCTAGATCTCAGACCTCAGGGTGAAATTGATCTTGCCTAACATTACTTGTCTCATCTAATTTTGGATGTCACTAGGATTTCTCTGTTCCTCRTGGACCATTGTTTTSCTGGCTGCTGCTGCAAGGCTATGGGAGCCTAACCCAGCTACCACCAACCCAGRCCTGTGAGAGCTCTGCTSCATAYGTGAACTGAGTTGTCTGCTCCTCARCAGGATGAGGGTCCAGATCTTWGTAAGCTTCGATCTCATTCCTACAGTCAGCTTTTGTATTRACTTTACAYAGAGGTATGGGGTCTGAACATAGAGGTCTGCTTTACCTGGATGTTTTTTACAGCTTTTCCAGGAGCTACACCTCCAATATAGAGGGGTTCAGTGACTTGCCAAGTATTACCATTCCCATCAAAAGATTCTTCTAGTACTCGGAGACCATCAATGATCAAGCGACCAGTATTTYTGCCTTTAATAAATATCACCTGGGAAGGGAAGAAAAAAATGTGGAAGCTTACTTTCATCTGTTAAGGGATCGCTGCTGGGCAGTGGAAGATGAGATATTTGAGAAGAAAAGTGTATTATACTATATAAGCCTGTTTCGTTAACTGCCAGTATTCTTTGCTGGATGAATCTCTTTTTTCATATTCATGTGAAGGCTGGATAGTAAAACTGCTGCCTTTCTTATGTTTTAGTGTACAAGACAGAAGTAATCAAGGTGTCATAAGGTGTACTGAGATCTACAGTTCTTATATCTGCATACATGATTCATTGCTAACTATCACTGTCAGCATTTTCAGTCTTCACTAGTTTTATGGTATGGATTCATCCAACCTGCTTTAAACACCCAAGTCAGTAGTTTAGTAAGTGTAGACTTCCTTTGTAGTTAATGAGGAGAGAGAGATACCTACAGAGGGAAATTCACTTTGACTCCTAAATTGTCTTTTTATTTTCATAGATTACTGAGGTAGCCTAAGAGAGCTATACTCCTTTCTTAGGCACTTCAAAGACATTTGCTGAACAAAATTATTCTAGTCTGTCCTTTCCTAGCTCACTTAATTCTTAATTGCCTTACTGTC
Source organism: Malurus melanocephalus (assembly GCF_030028575.1). Lineage (NCBI taxonomy): Eukaryota > Metazoa > Chordata > Aves > Passeriformes > Maluridae > Malurus > Malurus melanocephalus. The sequence goes on from NW_026623255.1 coordinate 2,563,293, forward strand.
CTGCTTGTTTCCTTAATTTCTGTTCAGCTGTTAGTGTTGGGAATTGCTGAATTTTTATAACTGACTCACTGTACCATCCTTAGTTAGTGACTTGATAAAATGCTGCATAGAAGATTTAAAAATATTGACATTAAGTTTCTCAATATATAGATTTGTTTATGAATACATGAATCAAAACTCCCTGAGCTCCCTCACATGAGCAGTGTCTATACTGCAGCCTTAATAGCATGTGCCATCATAATGATTGCTTATTTTTTTTTTTACTTACATTGTGCCACAGACCATCATTGTATTTCTCTTGGCTCTTAATCCTTATCTTCTGATGACCAGCATTAAACATAAAAATGAGTCGGCCATGAGCAACGAAAAGGGCCATGAAGTTGATCTCTTTTTGATCCGACACATAGAAAATCATTCCATGAGATGAGTGAGTTTTCAGACTGATAGAGAACTGAGCTCTGGCACATAAAAACACAATATTAACATTAAAGCAGATACATTTGATTTAAATCAAACATCAGGCAGAGGAAGACTGGGATTTTCCATTCATCCAAAAAAATATTCATCTGCTTTATGGAAGTGGTGTTTCTGAGAAATATTCTGTGATGGCTTTTTCAGCAGAAGTCAAAGTTGGAGAAGAATCTGCCTGGCAAAGAACTTGTTTTCAAAAATTAAAATCTCTGGAATGAATAAATGCAATGCAGACCACCAAAATCGGACACTATATACACTACATTTCCTTTCATGTTAAACAGCAATGTTGGGGGAACTTTTAAGAGTGATGGCATGGAGGCCTGATRTTTGATGTTATTCCAGACATAGTTTAAAGTTCCCCTTCCTTTGTAGTTCTTTGTGMAATCCAAGACAACATGGGAAGTTACACCATTATTGGTTTGACATTGTCACAGAAAATTTCTTGAGTGATTGCTATTATTACTTAGAATCTAAAACATGACAATGTTGTACTGGTGTAGGACAGTGCCAGAACTAATTTCTTCTTATGTCAGGTGACTAACCTAGCTTCCATTCTYCATATTGTCTCAAGGACATACATTCCTGATTGCATGTGTGTGCACATTCCACAGACACTCAGTCCCTTGCCAAGATCAGTTGTTTTAAAATTATATAAGTAACTGGTTTTTTTTTTAAATTAACATTACCATAATGAAGCTTTATTTACAGTTGGAAAATAAATATGTRTTGTAGGGATGTAGGGATGAAGGTGGGGTGAAGATACTAGAGTTTGGGTTTTCCTTCTAATGGGTACCTAATTCTAATCAGGATTGCCCTAAGTAAAACGCTTGAATTAAAATGAACATAATGATCTTTTTATTGAAATCAGGAAAGAACACTCTTCTTTTTTGAATTAGTGGTCTGGTATGCTTCCAGGAMGTGCTGTGTTGTTGAATTTATAGCCTTTAATGGAAAACATTAAACCAAAATCCTTGTTGGATTTTGAATATTGAATGACATATTCTGTAGGAGAAGGAAAATTAAATGTTGACAGTATCTTTACTCATTATTACTTTCATTTCCATTATGGCTTGAATTGGACAAGGTTCTCATAGCTTGAATTGGACAAGGTTCTCATAGCTTTATGTCCTACTGCACTGTGAAGATTCGTAATCATTAAACTACTGACAAGGTCCGCTCAGCATGCTACTGCTTCCTTTCTTGGGGAACTTTTGTGTTCTTTTCCAGCCCTGCTCTAATGCCCTTTCTTCTGGTGAAGTGTAAAGAGACTGTGCATTGCTTGTACAGAACTAACATCCTCAAAAGCTTCATGTAAATGGGCAAGGAGACACATGTTGTTAATATGCAGTGCAGATGAAGACTCCACAAGAGTGATGTAAMTGGAAACACATTCTATGTATTGCTTTTACTCGACTCAAGCACCTTTTAATATAACCTACAAACATGCTCTGTACAAATTTTGGCCTAAGGTATAAAAGAAAAAGCCTTGGTAGCAGCAGAAATACACCACTTCTAAAAAAGTTTGACATACATCTATCTCCTCCCGAGTATRTTTAATTTTTATTTCTAAAGTCACTTTACCTTTGACTGAAATCCTTTGGTATGTGATCAAATTCTTGCCGGCTGTTTGCTGTTCCTCCAAACTGATAGGCATGTTCRGTTGCCTTGGGATTCATGGGCAAATGGCACTGAGGGTCTCTTTGCAAGTTCACTTGATAGAGTTTTTTGAGGCCAGATGAAGTTTGGGAAATCTTGTCTTTATCTCTTCCCACCTTCATAGAAAAAGAACTATTAACCAGAATTTTTAACTAAGATTGGGCATAATAAAACCAGTATAATTTATATATGAACTAGTAAYATATTATTCTCTTACATAAATACCAGTACTGTTTCAAAGTCAAATTTTCCTTGAACAGATCTACTATAAATGTTGGTTTAGGACAGAACAAGGGATAAACAAAACATTTGTGTAGCTAATTCTTTTTTTTCCTTTAATTTTTTTTTCTATTTTTTTTCCTAATTAAATCTTTTCCTCTCTGCTTTTGTTGATATCAGCTATACTATAGGCATAAGGRGATATGCCTGGACTAAAAAGTCTTCATGCTGCAGGAAGGTTTTTTCCCCATTTGYATTAATATGTGCTAATTGCACCCAGTAGAGAGAACCACGCAAAAGCAGCTGAGAACAGAAGCAAGCTTATTGCCTTTAGAATACTGAAGAAATAAAAAAGGCTYGTTTCTGAATTACTTTTTTWAAAAASTAATGTATTTGATTTTAGAGTTCTMCTAAAAGACAATGACGAAATGTAGGCCAGAGATCATGTCAGGGGGATCATTTGCAGTGATGGAATATATAAAGGAACAGGATCCTTCATAKATGTGACATTGTCTTTAAGCATTTGAGATCCAGAATTTGGAGAATTACGGAAAACTAGAGTAGTACTAGACCAATTTGTAGCAGACCTTTTTATTACGGTTTCCTTTGGCTTTGGATGAATTTTTTCCTTTCTTTTGGAGAAGAGCAACTGGAGGAGATTCAACAGGGCATCCATACAAAGATGCCTGAACTTTCTCAGAGTACTTCTGGAAATCTTCCACTTCAACCTCTTGATCCGACCTGTGTTTCAGAGAGGAGATGACAAGGGCAGCTTTTTTATCCAAGTGTTGGAACTGTCTTCATAAAAATCTCAGAATTGTACACTTATAGTTTAAATTATGTTTGAATTGGCCATTTTTCATTTTTGGATCATCGAAAAAAGTACARATTGATCAATCAATGTATGGGTAATGTGGAGAGCCTGTACTACCTGTGCTTGTTGTATACATGCTGGCATAAAAAGAAAGTATCAATCTGCAGCATCAAGTCCAACTTTAAAATCTATGTGAGAACATTTAATAAAGCAATAAAGATCAACACATTCTGACCATTTTCCTATGATCAAACTCCTAACTTCCCCAGCTTCTGTAAGATGCCTAACATGATTTTGTTTCAAAGGCAGAGCTGAAAACGACATAATATAAATGTAAATTGCAGCTATGCAAATTATTCATTGCACCAACAGCATTAGCAGGTGCAGTGCTGAAAGCTTGTTTCATCAAGTTCTTCCCACCTTAACAATATCTTAACCTAGCAGATCTGTGCCAACAGATTCCACGGCAAATAAGGTAAGAATCTTATTTACACATACYGTCTAGCCTCACAAAATGAGGCAGGAATTTTTATTGTGACAATAAGTCACTTCTCGTGAGCTACTATTCAAGCTGTCAGGCAGGGGCAGTGATTGCCTGTTAATGTGTTTGGGAGGATGTTACTCACCTAGTGAAGTAGGCGTTGCTTATGCAGCCAGTGAAGTTGGCTTGCTGCGTTCTGAGGGGAGAGCCACCAAAATAAAACTTGTTGATGCTGTCTGGGCTTTTCCCTGCTCTGTCCTTTGCTGGGTTCTTCTTGCTCTGTTTCTTGTCATCGACAATCAGCTCATACCTACAAAGGCAAAGCATCCATTTTCCAGGCTAGCTTTGGACATGTCAGTGCCAGTGATTATACAGCACATTACATGCACCCCAAATTTTCCACTCAGGGCATACATCACTGAATGGCAATGCTCAATGGCATGAGAGGAACTTTTGGCTTTCAGCTGAGCAACAAGTAGCAGTGCAAGAAACCATTGGCTAAGTTGTGTACAGAGGTTTAATATTACCTTGCAGTTAATTGTGAAGTCCRAAACTGTACAGTGAAGAAACATAAACTAGAGGATTACTGATGAAGGGATGGAGACACCATTTGGGTAAAATAAGATCCACACACATGCTAATCTTTCTTGTTTATGCCCCWATCCATTTTTCCTTCTCTTTCATCTCAGTGCATTGGTGTTTGAGCGTATACAGTGTTTTTTACCTAATCTGATTTTGCAACCCATTAATTGCTGCAGAAGTCAGGAAGGATTCTATTGCTTTAATAAGAAACTGAGTATACTAAAGCATCAGACATTGATTTTGTTTGGTCAGCTCAGGAAAACATGACAATCCTMAAGGTAATTTCAAGGCACCTTTTCACACCTTCAGCTTTTCAACCTATGATTCTTGGATGTCTGAAATCATAGGTACAAACCATTTCCATTAGGAAAGTAGGAGTGACCTACTTGTATCTCATAGCCAAGATTCTCTTTAAGAATTTGCTTTGATTATGTGATCTTCGAAAAAAAAAATTAAACATAGGAAACAATAGTAAAACATACCAATAAACCAATAAAGCTTTCAAGTTTTTCAAGGAGCACAGAGAAAGGTTTATTCCCTACTGCTGTATTTAGTATTACATTTGTAATATGTAATACTACATATTAGTAGCTGCCAGTGCTAAAAATATTTTTAACATGTTCCACCGTGTATATCCCAAATGAATGCTTTATATGAAGATGCCTCAATTACTTTAGGGTCAGCTGGGAATTGTTTTAACAAATTAGAAGAATCAATCTTGCTGAAAAATGAATCTCATGCTAGACTTAAATGTTATTAAACTGTTTTCTTACCTGAGGACAAAAAAAAAGACTAAGCTTTCAGAAAAACTATTATTTTTTGTTTTATTAAAAAATTCCCATAATCTTTTGCTCAGGCCAAGCTGACCAGTTTTCAGTGACATTTAAAAATCAGTCACTTAAAAAAGCCCCACTCAAGTGTCACTTTGAAAGTGAGTGTTAAATGATAATGTGCTTTACAAGAAATATTTATGTTGTAAAGGTAGGGAATAAAAGATGCTGGACAGCTTTACCTTTCTGGGGTGACAGAAGTAATGATGAAATGGGTTTTTCCATCATTGTAATTTCGATCTGGTGACTGAATTTTGGTTCCACTTGCATTTAAAACAACAGCACCTCTCTCCATAGAGATGGATAATACATCTGACTGAAATACAGACAAAAACATCTTCATAAGCAAGTATTACACTGTGAAATTAACAGTTCTGTGCATTTTCCTCCTGTATTTATTTTCCTTCTGGCTGTTTTCCACATTTGTGCCTTATTTGCAAAAAGATATACTCTGAGAAGCAAAACAAGAGATGATATCATTAGAATTTATAGTCTTGCCATTTTTAAAGCCTGAATTCTGCTGCTGATTATTTCTCATGTATCTGTCATATAAGCTCCTTCCATGTAGCACAAAAATATGATGTTTACATTTTATCTGTGTTTCTGGTACCCTGGTACTGTACTGAGGAGCTGTTACTGCAAGATTCCTGCTGTYATTAACACCAAGACTTTTTTTTCATTTTTTTATTCCCTCTGATYGGACCTGTTCAATCACTCAAAATTATCTCAGAGATAAGATGTGCTATCTGGGTCAGGCACACGGGATCACTGTGCCACTAGCAGGAATACTCTYAGTTCCATTAGAGCAAGCACTGCCACTGTGCACTGGTAGGAATCAYTCTGTCTCATTCTGCCAAGTGCTAAATAGCTGAACTTCGTTAGTTAAGTAGGGCACTTGGCACCTCACAGGATTAGAGCTTTTGAGTTAAAACCTGAAGTGGTGTGTGTGAGGCCTCATTTATGCAAACGGTGTGGGGAACTGACACGGTTACTGATTTCAATTTAAGGTAATACTCCAGGCTGCAACACGTGAAAGTTTAGAAGTGGTTATCGGTGTCACACAGCCTTCTCTGCTGCARTGCTGATGATATTCTGCAAGCATAGCAGAACAGACATTTGGGGGTGGTTGCAAATGTTCTGTCATCTGAGCTCATGCTCACTGCAGATGTCAGTCTGAGCCTACAGGATCTTTGGATCGCTTTGTCTCACACAACATTTTGTGAGTGCAAGTCCATATTTCTGCCCGTGTCACACTTCTGAGGGGGTATTTAGAGCAGCCTGGCTTCCCATAGCTGCAAGAAGCCATTCTCAACTGCAGCTTTTCCCAGTCACACATGGAGGTCTGAGTGATATCTGAGATTACAGGCAGCTTTCTGACTGATTTCTGTCACTTCAGAAATGCTCAAAATATCATGCCACTAATTCAAATAAACTTAGCTTCTTGGTGATCATCTTGATGGCAAATGTCAGGTCCTTGATATTATTTGTGCTTTGGTAGCACCTGCAGGTCCGAATAGGGATTGCAGTGCTGCTGAGCACAGCAAGATGCTCTGWGCATTTCTGCCCTAAGGACTTCACCGGGCACAAATGGATGCATGTTAATTCTAGGCATATGATGCAGTTGTCTTCTCAGCATCAAAATAATGTCTAAGCATTGCTGGTTTTCATCTGTAGATCAAATACAATCTGTAAAAATGAGGTCACCAGTGAATGGTTCTATATTGCATACTGCTTTCTYTATCATGAAACCATAAAGTGAGAAATTGTATTATTCCCCTAGTATTCTCCTGGGGAAAAAATGCAAAGATAAAATAAAACAAACTGTAAAAAAAGATACTCACTCCTTCAGAATAATAAAACAACAGCCCACTGGGCTGCAATGTCCTGAAATTAAAGCCTCCTTCRAATTCAGTAAAAAGGGACACTTTTTGGCTTGATGCAATGAAGCTCTCTCCATTGAAATATGCATTGCGGGACATCTGTGTATTAAACAAAACAAAATGACACGTAAACCTCAGAAAACATTCCAATAATACAATGAATGAGGCTATTTATTTTCTTTTTTCTTTTTTCTTTTTTTTTAAGTTGCAGCTAATTCAGTGCTAAAAAACCTTCCTGCATATCTTAACCTACTTTACATAGGCTTTCCCTCACATCATGGGAATATCTTGAGAAAGTGTAGTAATTTTAGACAGTGCAAGTCAAATTCTCAGCTTCCTGGGATCTTGGCCTCATCCTAAATCTGATGRTGTTRGTGAGAATGAAAAGTGGAAGCAGAGAAGCTCACACCCCTGAYTGARCTRTGTGGCACTGAGTCACAGTTCCAASATGTGATCCATGACTTTGTGTGCTGTGCTGGGTACCAGGGTAGGGTGGAGGGTGTTGGATGTGGTGGTCTATAACCCTTTGAATCTCAGGAGCCAAACTGGGTCCAAGGCAGGACAAATTGCAGATGGCCTCCTTGTTGACAAAGGATGAGATTGTGTGATGAGTTCCACAAGTGCTCCTTCTTCACAGGTTTGCAGAATGGCTTTTGATAGGSATGGCTGCAGGATGAAGACCCCAAACACTGTATTCTCCATCCTTGCATTGTAATAGACAAATGATGAATGATGGAAGGAACCAGAAGCTAAATGGCACTTTYCTCAGTGCTAATGCTGCTGCAGTGGGTTTGTGAGTCACAGAGGCAGAGCTGGCGTAAGGGGTTAACTCATTGGAAGGGTGAATATTTTCCTGTCTTTTCCATTTCACACATCGGTACTAGAATGCATGTAAGGATGGCTCCCCTTGYATTTTGAGAAAGAGCAAATTACATTGGAATATTTACTTTCAAAATACACAATTTATTTCAGATCCAGTTTTCACACTGCAATTTCAAAAATGAGGAGAATTTTAAGTGAAAGACCTTGAGCTATAATTCAGAGTGAAAACTGGGTATTATGTCAGGAGACTTAACAGACAMACACCAATCCCCTCCATGTCTGTCAGTGAATGAGTATGTGGTCATTTCCTTGGTGGAAGACTGCCTTTCCATTGTTTGGAAATGTCTTTCCAAACAMCATCTTTCCAATGTTTGGAAGCTCAACCTCCCAGCTCTATCCATTGTCAAAATTTTGCTGTTATGTCACAAATGGTGTTGCSCTTACCAGTGAATCCTCTGGACATCCGTAGCTGATTCCGAGGGTTCCTGGTTCTTCCAACAAGTTGAAGTCCTTCTTTTGGAACTGGAAACCCTTCATGCAACCTTTGAAGCCGATACTTCCTGCCAGATGTGAACTAATGCTGCTGGAAAACAATGCCAAACAAGCTGCAATTAAATAGCCATTGCCTTTCTGAAAAAGCTTTTGTTGCCAAGATATTCTAAAAGGCCTCGAAGAACTTCAGTCATTTGTCTCATTAGTACCCAATTCTTGCATTTTTATGTAAAACAACTRATGAACCACATTCTGTGTTTTGAAAAGTCCAGATACACCAGTTGTGGTGAATATTATGTATTTATGACTACTTACAGTGAAAATAAATGGATTTTTATCTTTAGCTTAGAAGAAAAGTTCTGATTTAGGTTTCCTGTCTTGCTTTTCCTAGCAAGCCCCTTTCTTGCCTTTCTTGCAAATGGATCTCTCTTAATAAAAATACTAACAGAGGTCAGGGAAGTAAGAGCAAATTCTACTTGCTGATGTGTGGGTTTACATAATTTTAAATGAAAGCAGTGGGTGGGTTTCCAGGATCCTTTTACTGTCAGATTTGAGGTAGAGAGCACAGCAGTGCATCCCTGCTCCTACTCATTACTCTGAGTTTATCAATTCCGTACCTTACCAATATACCACAACATTACAACACAGGGTGAATATAATTGAATTTATCCTCACAATTTGCAAAGTGCATGAAGAAGTAATTTGAGTAAAGTCACAGAGAGTCTGTGACAAAGGCAAGGAAAATATATGGGAGCTCTGGGTACGAATCCAGGAGATAAATAGGGACCAAATACACTGAAGGAGTGAATATGAAATCCAGAGTTTTGACCTGGCTACGTGGAAACAGTCTTTATTCTTTAAACATTAACAGTGATGAACCTTAACAGTGGGATTCTCTTTACTTCATGTGATTTGACACTGTTGACATCTGCTACCCGCACTAACTGTCTATGAGTTCTCTCATTGTAAGGCAGATGTTGGAAATGTGGCAGATGAATCAAGATCTGGAAATGCTTATTTTTCTGCATTGGCAAAACCAGAGCATGAGGTGAAGTAGTGCAGATGTACATGTACATGTCTGAAAYACAGTGAGAGAAGGAGTGCTGCTGGGGCTTGATTTGCTCCTCAGTTAAATCAGCAGGGAGGCAAAACCAACAGGATGGCTCCTGCCACCCTTACTGGGATTTGGACCAAAGTGTGGGGTATCAGCCTTTGACCATGAGACTGGGCTGGATGCCACAAGTATGACTTTCTGTTAAATGCCACATTTTTCTATCAACAGGCTATAGAAGAAAAGCTTTCACCTAAAGAAAGGCTTCTGAATTAATTTCTTGACTTATTTATGAGTTAAGTTCCCAGTGCTCCTACTACCCTTAGCTTTCTGCTTTATGCAGTGACTGAGGTGGGAGAAAAATAACATAGTGGTACTTCCAGAATAATTTATTTGGTGCAAAAATGCATTTGAAGTGAGTGAAAATACACTGCTTTWGAAGAATATTAAGCTACTCTAAGACTAGAGCTAGTTTCCCCCCCTGGTTGCTGCCCTGGAAAGTTCATTAAATGTGAGTCTGTGTGCAAGGAGGAAGCATCAATATCAGTAGTACTAGTAGTAGTAGAGAGTAGCACATCATCAGTAGAATATTAACTTCTGCTCCAGATGAAAATGGAACAGTTTTACCACATTTGGCCCATACTTTTTTGCTGTCTGTTCTTTTCGTGAGAATGAAAGCTAAGTACGAAAGCACAGACAAAGTTGCAGCTCTGCTTAAATAATTTCTGTATATTTTTTCAACATTATAATTGGTAATATTTTTACAATGCCTATGGTCTTTTTTCTTCTGATAAAGCWTGTTAATTGAGATGTTATTTTTCRTGCTTTGACAGTACCTTCCAGGTGTTTTTCAGAATAACCACAATCTGCTCAGAAAACTGCAGGCATAGTTCAAGTGATTCATCCTTTATCCTACATTTGTGAACAAGTCTCATCTGCCACTGAGTTGCTCAATTGCCTAGATTTCTAGGTCCTTCTGGGCTTTTTCAGAGTTCTTTAGSCTTGATTAATGAAAGTAATTTTCACCATCCTTCTGTACTTTCTTTTTAGATCATTAATGYATTTAATACCAGCCCTGAGAGAGATCTTTTGAGCATGTGCTGTAGAGTTTTTATACTGTGAAAATTGAAAAGTTACTACTATGTCCCATTTTCTCTTTCCCAGCTGCTTTCTAACCCACTGCAGTCTTTTCTCTCTCCACTCCAATAGCTTTCTTAATAGCCCCTTATGACAGACCTTTGTAAAGAACTCTTTGAAAGGACAGATAAATTATACACTCTGGTTCTCTCYTGTCCACCACTCTGCTTGCATATTCAAATAATTACATGGGATTGAAAGGCATMATTTTTCTTTACATGAAATTTGTCCCTAGCTTAAAACTTAAGTATTTTGTATCTCATATGTTATTTAGCAATTCAGTTTCTTCTGACAACAAAATAAAGAATAAAATTTCAGGAGATTAACCACTAAATCCTAGAAACTATTGCGCAACATTTGATTTTTTCTTCCTTTTTTTTTTTTTTTAACTTGGAAGGTATTCTCGTTAGCAGTTGTGACACTGGGAACAGCAGCTGGAGCCTTTCTGAAGATCCTGGCCTTGCTGTCTGACCCTGGGAATGAATGCTGCCTATCAGAAGAGTGTACTCTTCTTCAAGAAGCCAGTTTGGTCTCAGAGCATGACCCTGGCATCCAGCAGATTCCTATGGCAGGAAATGAAGGTTTCTGTACAGTCTACTGAGAATAAATTTGTTTTCTGTCAAATGGCAMAATGGGAAAATTAGACTTTTTTCTTTTCTTCCCACGCCTACACAGAGTCAGCTGACTTGGATCCAAAGAACCTAAGATGAATCAGAACTGAAGTGCTYAGTGGGACAAAGATCAACTTTAGGTTTGAAAATGTGGTTGGTAGAGGGTCATGGTCGCTTTTTGCAGACCAAGGAGCAATAGCAATTTTATACATGTAACATGTAACATGTTCTTTGAAAATGCTTTTCATTTTAGGAAGACAACTATTTCTGTCACTGTTATTAAAACTGGGCCTGTTTCAGTAGAATGTAGCTGTGCTGGATTAAGCCTAATCTTCAGTACTTCAGAGCTCTGAGAGGCATKGAGAAGAGTGTCTGAGGGGTTATTTTATATAAGGGTGATGCCAAAGAAATTGTTTTATTGTTATCCCTTAAGGACAGGCCATACAACTTAACTTTAATGTGTGATTACTTGAAAATAACAATCAAATCCCATTTGTAAACCAACCTGGAGTGCAAGATCTCAGCAGGTGCTCCTCCAATATAAATATCTGTGAATGGCATTGCTGTTCTTTCATTGTCCACACTTTTTATATGTCTTCTGTCTACTACCAAGATCATCTTCTTAGAGTTGTGATATATAATAGAAATCTGAAAAGAAAAGCATGTGCCTTAAAACGTCATCTTTTGTAAGCTGTTATGGTGATCTTGAAAAACTGATTGCATCTTTACATCTTTTTGTTTGAAAAGTTCCTCCCATTTATCAGAGAAGTGTTTTTGTAAATTGGGAGAGGCTGGCAATGATTACTTGTAGGAAGTTTATTTTGGTGTCACTATTTCTTTGGTGATTGAATCCTCAGGATATTTCAATTATTAATAAACCAAATGAAAGTGCTCATGTCAAATTCTGCACTGTGGCAAACAGATAAGCTTCATAGACTTCAGAATGCTTTCTTGATTTATCCRAGAAGCTAGGGCATACTTCTTAAAATAATTATTTCACTGTCAGAGCATAAAAAGGTTAATTGTTCTCTGCTTAAATGTGAACAGACCTATAGCTATAGTTTACATCAGGTAAAAGGGAGAAGAAGAAACTCACTAAGAGGGCTTTGCTACTGTCACAGTCACATTTGCTTAAAGCAAATTCCCCAAAACCAAATATGACTAGATGTTTKACATCTGCCAAAGTCCCTAAAATACTCTGCTTATATATAAGGTTGCTACCGAGTCAACTCTTTTCTAATGACCATAGGGGGAAGTGCYATAATTCTTGTAATGCAATGCATAYCARCTAAGGTGGTCAAGTTAACATAATGACATAGTTTTAGTTGAAGAAGTTTTTATGTTTGGTGTAGAGAGTTGTCTTTGATATAATTTAATTTCGAATTAATGAAACTTTCTCCCATGTGAACGGTCCTGTCCTTGGCTAGTAATACACAGAATCTGTCTACAAACACTGATTTATGAGGAGGCAGGGAGAGCCTTCCCTTTCCACTGCTTGGTAGTGGTAGGACGCATCATCTCTACTCTTTCGCCTGTTCTACCATTTCACCTCCTGCACCCTCATCCTTTTGCTCATTCCATGGGTGTTGGAGCAATTATGGCATCTTGGAGCTTCTGGGATAATTGGTCAAATGTCTGAGATAGTAACCACATCTGTACCTCATGAAATTTAGCATCGTTAATCTGAGCCTTCTTCATGGAGTCCTCRAGAAGCACAGGGCCATTGCTGAAGCCAAAGTCATAGCGGAGGTACAAGAAACCATTGTGCATCTCTAGGCTGAAGAACATGCTCTGTGTAAGGGAAAACAGCAGTCGGAAAAGGATTATGTGGCATCAATTAAAAAACCTAATAAACAGTGGTATGAGATTGACATTGTGAAAAGCRTGCTGGGARCTATATTTTTATTTGCAAAACTATAACACAGTTTCTATCTTTTTATATTTATAATACATGTGTATATATGCATATACACACATGATTGTTTAACAAGTGGCTCTTATTGGAAGGCTTGGTGCATTGTTTCCTTATAGAAATAGTATTTGGTAGCCCAGTAATGTTACTACTCTTTACCAGCAAGATATTCCTGATGCAAACATGTCTATTCACTGTTAAAATAATACCACATGACCTAAATGAAAATATGTTATACTGGTGAAAGCAATGTTGTGCTAAAATGGCTGTATCTGCATTACCAGCTTCTATCATGATATCTAATCACGCAGGATTTTGTCTTTTCACAGCCCTGATCAGCACTGGTGTATTCACTGAAAGGTGAGCAATAGCTAAAATGTATTTACCATGTATTTGGTTTCTAGAATTCCTGACTGTTCTTACTTTATAATWCAATTTCTGGTCTGTGGYTGGGTGACCTAAACTTTMTTAACAGKASCTGYACTTCAGAATATCTTTAGGGGGTGCTTGAAATGAAGATCTGCACCCTAGAATTAGTCTTGTTTCAAAACTGAACATAAAGAAACAGAAAGAACAGTTTACAGCAAACGTGCATCTGGGTTTCTTTCAATGCTAATGTTTGTTTCCTCTCCTAGTTTTCATGCTGTTGTTTYCATGCCTAATGAAATCATCATGGGAATGATAATTCTCAAAACACTATGCAGGCCAAGGACTGCTGTCTTTGACATAAATGAGCCCACCTTCAGAAGTCATTACTTGAAGAAGTAACAGTAAGTTTTAATCTGGCACTTTTAAAAGAAACTGCAGCTTGGGTTTGTTCTGAACATCTTAAACTTGACAATGAAACAAGGATTTAACTCAGAATATTTATGAGCTGTCTTTGCAGAGCTGAATAATGGACCAGCTTACACAGGTTTTCTAGAAGTGCCTGCGAGTTGCCCACAGTTGATTGCAGTTCCCACTGACAATCATAAAGTACATACAATTCCAAGAAACTTTTAGGTGCTTTCACTTGGAAGAAAAATCAGTGCTCTGCAATAGAGGCTCTTAAACTTCTAACAGTAGCTGCTTAGTCAAAATCTTCTAAGAAYGAAAGTTATTCGTAACATGCTATGCTGCAGAGCAAATTGTTTCCCACAGCTCTCCTCTGGAAGSTACTCTAAAAACACTAAAGAGAAGCTCTTTTAATGAAAGTGGATTTTTTTTCTTCTAAATGCTTAAAGCAGTGTTACATGTAGGTGTCTAGGCAAGTCTGTGGACTGCATCTACATAGAAAAATGTTTTTTGTACCTTTACTAGGTTTCAATCCATACAGAACTTGGGAGCTTGATGCCAAGCTGGAAATGCCCAAAGATTAAAAAAAAAAATCAGAGTTTGTCTTCAGAGAATATTTTCACACGGAGTCTATTTTCTTCAARCTGTTACAGAGATTGCATCACTCTAACACTTCAGAAAAGCTCCTGACATTTGGATCAAGCCTTTTTATTTGGACTGCTTTCTATTTTCAGTAACTTAAATATTTAACTTTAGTACACCCTGAGGCACAGTTATAAGGTGGCAGCTATCTCAAAGTGGCTGCTTTTTAGGAGCTGCTTCACAGAAATTCCCTATAGCTTTGATTGTGCATTCACATTTAAATAAAGGTACAACTACWGGGCTTAACTAGAGTCTCTCAAAGTATCCTCACAAGGATATGACCAGTTTGGAGTACTGACTTTCTTTGAATAAAAACAACTCATGGCCTCAGCTTCCTAGGCCTTTGCAGAGCAAGTTCCAGTTCCCTCCTAAAGTATAAGTGCACCAGAAAAAAACAAAGTATTTCCTYTTCCAGAAGCTTAATGTGAGCACACAAGCATTTTGGATTTTCCGTGATAATTCTGATTACTGAGGAACTTGCAGTCTTAATGGATAAATGGCACCAGCAGGACTCTGTACTCACCCCATTAATCATCAGCARGATCAGTCCGTTGTCTGTAGGTGTTCGAACTTCAATATCAAATCGAGTCACCTGGCTGAATTTTCCCCTTCTCTCAATGTTTCTTGCCAAGGCATAGCCAGAGCCATCAAAGAAATAGCTCACAGCCCGGCTTGGAGTGAAAGCCAACTTATCTCTATRAAAAAAACAAGCAGGGAAGGATTAGTTGGCACGTGCTGATTTTAATTTAGGGAAACTTAAAGGCCTTTACATACTTTATTGAAATAATTGTTCTGAACTTCTGCTTCTGCCTGGAAATGATGARACTGGTGACTTTCTTTTAATTTTTTTCTGGGACATTTTTTCCTGAAAAATAATGTGTARCTGTGAAGGTGGCATCTAGCTGCTTCATCATTACATCATGTTTTTATCCTGTGCTAAGTGTAGAGGACAGGAAAATTCTTTGCTCATCSCTGTAAAGTGACAGGTCCACAGCACTTCCTCATTATAAGGTTAGATAAATATTTCTATTAAGAGCTTGCCCAGTTTGTGCAGAAATCCATTTGAATTCTCCAAGAACTTTATCTGGTGGGGACCCAGGAGCAGCTTGTGTGCTCTGTTCTGGAGAGCAGCAGCTTGCACTCCCTGTGGGAATGGTGTGGGAAGCTCATTTGCTCTGTCCCAACACTTCCTTCATTTCTTCCCAGTGCAAGCTGCAAATTACTCTCCTGCTCTTTCCAGAGAGAGGTTCTGCTGCTGATGCCTGTTGGATGAGCAAAATGCCTGCTGTGTCTGTGCTAAACGAATGCTGCAGTTGATGTTCACTTCTACTGTAGGAGCTGCATTTCTTTCTATCTATCTATCTATCTATCTATCTATCTATCTATCTATCTATCTATCTATCTATCTATC
>NW_026623255.1:2579393-2596336 GCF_030028575.1 Malurus melanocephalus
AGCGACCAAATTCCTTCTGGGACAGCTCAATACCACCTTCACTTTTTCAATCTAAAGCAGGAATGAACAATCAGGACCGTCTTGTTCCAAACGGGAGCGGCAGAGCGAGGATGGGACTGTCCCCTACCTGGCACAAGGTGGCGATGTGGTGGTGTCGATGTTATAGATGCGCTTGAAGTTGTACAGGCTGATCACATCATCGTTCAGGGTAGCCAGCTCCAGGCAGCCGATGAAACCAGGYAGATCTAAGCTGGGAGGGAGCTGTGCACAGGGCAAGGAAGAGTCAAAGGAGAAAGGTGACACTCGTTAGTTGGGTGTTGTGGGAGCATTTGTGCCTGGGATCAGTTTTGTCCCTGTGCTATTTGTATGTTCAAAAAGATAGGTTGGTGCTACTGTGAATAATCTTCACAGTCCTTACTACAATATGGCCTTTGGGCTGTAAGTGAAAAGGGAGCACATTCAATTGTCTCACAGTGAGAAAATTAGGCCAGGTAAGGCAACTGCAAACAAAAACTTCTTTTGTAGTTTTGAAGGAAGCATGCTTGGAAACAGGGGAAAAGGCAAAGATTTGACAAATAACAGAACTTACTCAATGTATTTGAATCGCTCAGTAGGTATTTCATATTTAATGTACAGWTACCCTTCACAGCCAGAAAAATAACTTCATACCACAATTAAAGAGAAAGAAATGAGAGAACTCTTTAAACATAGGAGACTGGGATTCAAAATTTGCGCCAGTGGGTAATCCTCAGTAGGCATTATTTTGAACAGTTAGCAGAATGTATAAACTTCTTTTAACAAAGGTCACTGCACATAGAATCTAAATAGACACACTGGTAGGGGAAAAATACAAAMGAACAAAGCTGACAGACCTAGACCATCCTCTTTATATTAAAATATTCTGCCCTGTGGAACAAGTGTGATAATAATGACACCTCTTGTACTTYAGAGTTTGATCACTGTGAGTAGCTTTTCTTCATCTTCTCATTATTTCCATTTTCTTATGATATAATAGTAATGGTAATACAGTAATGCAGACTGTAAGAAGCTGTAAAATTACATTCTTATCTGCAGCACAAATATGTTTGGTAAATGATCATGTTTTCTTTTTWTCCTTTGTTTCTTCTACTGCTCTTYTAAATTATGTTAAGCAYGAGACTTTTAATGTCTAAGTKGTACATTTCATATTTGCAAAGTATGTAATAGGGAAGCAAAATGTGTTGAGCAAATCAGACTCTATGTTAATAAATGAAAATGTGAGGTGTCCTTTTCTAAGGGGGAAGGGACCCATATGCCTATCAAATAATACCATGAATCCTCTTCTTCCAATTTCCCTTCTCATTTTCCTTCACTCTCCTTTTTTCTTTTCCCTCTACTCTGCTCTGGAACAGACCTGGAAGGTTCACTTGCTGGATGACTTTGTGTGTTTGTGTGGGAGTGCTTTTGTGTGTGTGAATATCTGTGTGTGTGCATGAAAATTGTTATTCAGTCTTCAGTCCTATTYCCAGGCAGTTTGCACCCAGGGCTCAGTAATCTAAAATTCACACCATGTCATATATCTATTGGACACAACAATGCAAAGCTCAGGAATACATAAATYTATTGAGTTAATATTTCTTTGTCCTTATATTGTTAGGAGAGCTGCTTGTGGATTAGTATTTGGATCTTTTTAGCACCTGCTACAGTTAGCTTAAAGAATTTAGCATTTTGTAAAGTCTTTCTAGATATGTTTTTATTCAGCCATGCAATTTTCATTCATGGCAATTTTTAAATCCCAAAAGAGGAATTGATTCGCTCACAGAAGCAGGTAAGTGAGGTGCTTGTTCAAGCTGACTATTAGGAATAGGATTGAAGCAACTGTCTCACACAGGTCTGCAGACATATTTTGCACAGGCAGCTTTTTGTGCTGTTATAAGGATGGATTTAAACCAGTGATAATTTAAATTCAAACAAATGAATATATTGCTAATTTTCCACAAGATCCTAATATTAGTAATACATTTACTTTCCATTTTTGTGACAGTTGTAAAAGAGAGATTGGAAGTACCACAAACTTATTAGATTGAAAAACACTGGTAGCCTGAAGGATTTGTTAAGTTGGACTAATAGGCCTTTGTTTATGCATGCTCTTAACAGCTAGCACTTTTTGTCACTTTTCATGAAACTTCAACAGCAGCTCACAGAAATCTGATCATYTCATTGTATGACATAATATACTAGGGAAAACATCTTTGCCATGGCTGAAAGATGGAATCCTAAGAWGATAAATGACTAAATAAGGAYTTTATCTTYCAKTTCTGTGTTTCARTGGAAGTCCAGCAAGATTAGTTCTYATTGTTTAGTTTTGAATAGAGAATATTTATCTGACCAACCTTGAAGCCTGGAGGCACTCCACCRACATAGAAAACAGCATTTGCAGGTTCCAAGTTAAGAAGGGAGCCAGGACCAAGGACCTCGCCCCTTTTGATGAATTTTTCTTCAGCTGTGTTGCTAAGACTGGGCACAGTTAAAAACATTTTGCCGTGTCTTCCGATCCTGCAGAARARAAWTTTAAGAGAAGAGAATTTCATGTTRGCTGGACTTACAAAAGAACAAGCAAACCTCCATCTCTAGGAAGGGTTTTTATTTCCTTAGTAGAGGACTAGGAATCAGGAGGGGAAAAAAAGGGAGGGACAACTGACACTTTGTCTTCCTCCCTGTGGCCCCTTGGTTCTTGGATCTTCAAAAGCAGAGAGAATTTCCATTTATTTCAGCAGGACTAGAACCAGGCACTGAAAATTCCTGATGGGCAGTTATGACACAGCCTTTTCTGCTTGATTTACCCTATAAATTCTTGGATATTGGGGAAATACATATTATCACTTTACCTCTCAATTTTGATGATGCTGAAGTAAGAAGGCCAGGTGCTGACTGGCTTGGCATCCAGAGGTATCTCCACGTCTTGGCCCCCCAGGTTATAAATGTACACAAGGTTATCATTTTTAATTGCAAGACCAATGTAATGTTTTGCCTGAAATACCAAAGGAGAGGCATGTTAGAGATACAACATTGAAAGAGATTTAATGCGGGACATAAGTAAAGGGAAAGCTTTCATAAACTGAATGACACTTTTAAATATTACTGAAAGCTATTTAAATAGAAAAAAAACTTCATTCTCTAATTTGTTGCTTTCACCACATAAAACTGTACAGAAGAAAATATTTCTGATATTTTGCTTTATATCCATTCTGAATGAGGCAAATTCAAGGTCATGAGATCTCTGCTGACCATGAATTAGTCATGTTCAATAGGAAGCTGTTAATCACTATTTAGTGTGCAGTGCCACACGCAGGAAATAGTCTAAAGCCTGGGTATTATGCTGCAATTAAATATTCTGTGAAGAGGTACTTTGCTTGATTTATATTCAGTAGACCTTTAGGAAARCTTAAAAATGAAAGCTTGACTCTTTACCTTCCCAAGTAACAGATTGCCAGAATGATACCTGACTTGTGAGTTCTAATTTTTTTTCTTTCAGAACCACAGTTTAAAGAACAGTTATTTCAAAGTAGTGCTCTACACAGTGTACAACAGCAGCACAAGCCACAGATAAAGAACCCTGCTTATCTTGTGGGCCTGTGACCTCAGAGATTTGGAATTGACACTGTCAGCAGCATAAACTGATTAAAGCATATCTCACAGAAGCCAGGCAGGTGACATTAACTGCTTCAGAGCGCCCTGGTACTGGCAGAGGAGATAGCAAGTGTGGCTYGCAGCAGTGACAATCAAAGGAGTGCGCTGCCAGGCAGTCTAATTAATTTGCTTTTTAGAGAGAATCCTTCATTGTTTGGRGTGACAAGTCTCAAGGACAGGGGTCTCAGCAATCCTTGCTCTTATCTTGTCACAAAATCAATGATAGTCATATAGTAGACACCTCTAATTTGAAACACGAAGAAGCAGTGAGAGGAAAAACTGAGGGCAAATAAACTTCAAACCTATTTAATTTTTTTTAAAGTATATACATAAAAGTTAACTGGGTTATTCTCTTACATTTTTGTTTCCGAGGTACAAAATGAATCTGTCTGGAGATGCTGCCAGTTGTGGGTTGTCTTTGTGAAGCTTTATGTACAAGCTCATGGAAGTGAAAGATTTCAGTTCTTCCACGTTGATCTTTGGATTGACTTCAACAGCTGATTGGCCTTCAAACATCATGGAAACTTGGACCTGCAGTTGCAAATATGCAAAGTGAGGCACATTTTTGTTGCCTGGGGTCATTACTAAAGGTAAGTGTGCAAGAATAATGAGCCAACAGCTTTCCAACAGTGGAGTTGGCATCTATATATTGGCATGTGAAATTGTATGTTTATTACAACCTTTTCTGGAAGACACTGTAAAGAATATGGAGGTAATTAATTCTAAAATTAATTAAAGATCCTAATTAACTCTGCTTAAGCATATTAATATAGTGAATTACATTTCAGTGGGAGATGGATGTGTGCTTAGTTGAATCAGGGCTACATCATTATGTATGGCACATAATGAAATTCTTACATAGCTATAAAACTTCTACCCATAATTTATTTCTTTGCTTTGGGAGTAGCATGACCATTTTCTGTTCATGAGTAATCCTGTTTTATCACTGAACATACAGTGATATTTATGAGATGCTAATACAATTGTAAAATYTGTTCATTTTAGTTCAAAATGCTTTCAACATATCTGAAATAATGTTTTCCAGTTAAAACACAGTATGCCTGAATGACAAAATACATTTAAAGAACAGTCAARCAATGCACACATACTGATTTTTCCTTTTCTAAATTACACTGTGAACATACAATAATGCACTGAAATTTTTATTTCTTTGGATGAATTCAAATACACTGTTCTAATTTTTGACCTTGGTGTTTTTGTTAGGGAAGAAACCCTCATTATTTATGTATGGTAATGAAAGAATTTTTTTCTRTTAAATACGTGCAAGCTAAAGATTGTCTTACCTTGCAAAAAATTAATTCAAAAGAAAAAAAAAAATGCTGTAATGTCAGAAAAGCTCACATTAAATTGCGATAATTATTACTCATGATAATTATCTTTGTAGGTAATTTGCCTACAAATTGTAGGTAATTGAGTTTTGTTGTTGTGGACATCCTATACACTGTGCCAAAAYCTTTACTATAAAATTACTACTGCAGTAGCAATAGTCTGCTGTGAATACAATGGTAACATCTGTAGTTTGCACACAGTAACCATGAAGACTTTAATGACTCCACAGTGCTCTGTTATTCCAGTTTTGGGGAGGTGATAATGTCCAGGTTTGGCATTCTAGCATAGTCCAAGAAAATAGAGGTTATAGTAAGATTTCATTACTAGCATTGGTGACCAAAAGTCCTGTCCAAAAGTTTTACCTTGCTTGCTACACTCCTGGTTTGGGCAATTAATTCTCTGATCCTCTGAATGTTGGAAGAAATATTGTTTGCTGGTGCCTTCTGTTCTACTCTGCGCAGTTTGTCCAGGAGTTGAGGRAAAACTTCTGTAAGTTTCTTCACTGCAGTTAAAAAAGAATAGACAGCTTTTATTTCCCTCCTTGAAACAGTGATTTTGCACCAGAAAAATTCCACCTTATTAGGTTAAATCACCTGTCTCCTTCTGCTTTCCCAACAAGTCATAGCTGTGAGAGGCAGTGATTTCAGAAAGGGTAGTGATTTCTAAGACTCTAGTATTGGTAAGATTTTTGGAAATAAAGTTTTCACAAAGGAGGCTATGTTTTCTTAGGACTCGTGGGTAATAYTGTTGTGTGTTACCTCTGTAATACRTTCCTYAAGGAGCTCTGCAARTRTTAATAGTTTTAACCTTTTTSTCTTCCTTCAAGACAAATAAATGCTAACCTTAATTTTACAGGTATGGCAACTGGAGCAGAACGATTATTCATTCAGCATCCCACTGGATATCTGTGGCTGACCTGGGAACTGCATCGAAGAGTTATGGTTCATGAGCTCTTCAAATTCAGTGTAGGGGAGATGTACACGTTGTTTTCCTCAGCTTTTAGCTGTGTCAGCATCCAGACAGGAGATGTGTTTGCTTGTGGCTCACAGTCCACTCATGACAGAAACACAGCCACATTCACGCTGTGGTAACAGACCTGTACTGTACAATAATAGATGGCCAATGATGATGATGATGATGATGTGTGTGCACCTAAACTCTGCTTAGTACCTGCCCCAGCCCTTGTGATGGGTAACCTCATCAGCTTTCCTGCCTGCATCTGCCAGGGGTCATGAATTAGAGTCCTGGACCTTTGGTTCTTGGCTGCTTTGTCTTCTGGTGGTGCGTGTGCAAGTGTCATTGTTATCGAAGGGAAATGTGGGGGCTTTACTGTGTTCAAAGTGAAAGAAGTCCTTTCCCAGAAAGATAAGGAGAAAAATTATCAAGAAAGAAAAATAGCTACCCTTAATTATAATCCAATTTCATCACATTAGATTCCAATGACATGTTGCCCTTTGAAGGATATTTACACATCACATAATTTTTCATCTTTAATTAAATGTAGGTACAAGTAGCTGAGTATAATGAAAAGTGATTTTAGCTGCAAGCTACGTGCATGTAAGAAAGATCCAGAATTTAGAGTTAATTTTTAATGATGTGGATTCACTAGAAAGGTTCAGACTAGATTTGTAGGGTTTGCAGTTACAATTTAGGGGTTGTCAACTTACATCCACCTGCTCTTGTGCTCTTCCCATCATAATTTTACCTTTGTCTGAGAATCATAGAATGGCTTGTGGTGGAAGAGACCTTAAAGATCACCTGGTTCCAACCCCCCTCTGTGGGCAGAGACACCTTCCACTAAACCACATTGCTCAGAGCCCCATCCAGCCTGGCCTTGAGCATTCCYAGATGAAGGCTGCAGAGAGGCAGGTAAAGGGCTAATCAGCAGATATAGGWGACTGTATAGAAACTAGGGAAGGAGGAGCATTCTCCAATTACTTTTCTCTGCTCCAGCCTATAGTGRATAAAGACTGAAGCAGCTCTCAGCCTCATTCATATCAACCCAGAGTATGAGAAGACTGCATGGGGTCCTACAAGTCTGCTTGTTTTTGGATAGAGTGAAAAATCTGTATTTGCCAGTCCTGTCTCCACTTGGCTGTTTTCCTTTGTGTTTTACTTTCCAAGTTCAGTCTAGAACGAACTAGATAGAACTTTAGACTCTCCAGTTATTCCCATTTAGTCCTGAAAGGTCTTATGTGCTGAGAGTTAGTAATCAGCTGTTCTATATAACGCTTACTCTACTTTAAATACCATTACAATAGTGAATCCTCAAAGAAATGTAATTTTGTAAATTTTGGGTAAAATGGTGATTCCAGAATTCGTTAAATTTTCTGATTAAAAAACCTCAACTAAACCAGCAAGTATACTAATCAATTTATTGGAAGTTTTTTCTTCCTTTTTCCATTTTTGAGGCAAAAATACTGCAAGCTCAGAAAATGGTTTAGCAAATTTCAACCACTTCTTGTTTTTTTTAAAAAAATCTGCAACTGAATTGGAACTGTGCTTGATTTGGTATCTTAAAACCTGGCTTTTCTGTTTGAATTTTGATGTATTAAAYTTGAAATGTGACTGTAACATGAAAAGACAAAACTAATGACTGCAATTATTAGAACTATCGTGAAATCTCCGTATAAATATCTTCCTCTTGTCCTTTATAATGACATTCTTCAACACAGAAGAACATTGATTTTCAGTTTTAGTCTTTGGGGTGAAGGTGGTGGTGGAAAGGAAAACTATTCCTGCCCAGTGATAAAATATAAAAAGAATGGAAGGGGAACTGCCAAGGAGGAAATACCTTGACTGGAACCTTCCAGACACTTTCCCCTTTCACATTTTTGTTCCCAAACTATCTGTTTCCCTCACTGCTGAAGCCCACCAGTTCCCTGAACTATTCTCAGACAAATTTCACAGACAAGACAAGCTCCCCCCCTTCCTAACACCAAGGGCAAGCTTTATTCAAGGGCAATGCAGACATGCCAGCTCAGAGGCTTCAGCTGTTCTGGTGCTGTTATTGGCATGAAGATCAGGTGTTTTGGTGTCCCAGGCACCTGTCTGAACATTTGTCATGACTTTCCTTTGGTCTTTGATGGACATTCCTTGTGTCAGATCAACCTCTCCTGGCAGAATGCACAGCTGATCTGGGAATGTTCCATCATGYCTGCCATGTCAACATCTGTCCTCCCAGGCTGTGAATCACAGTCACATCTGTCTGGAGCACTACCCGTGCCAGCCTCCTGTGTAGCACTGATCTCTCTTCCTCCTGATCTTTCTGGCAAAAAAACCCTCATCATACCCCAAAACAAACAAATCAAATGCCTTCAGAACAAAAATACCACGGAAAGGCTCCCCCCATAAATGTTCTAGGGCACACTTTGCTGTAGGTTGCATGTTARCACCTCTCCAGCAGTTTGTGGTCAGCAGGTCCTCCAGGCACTGGGACATGAACACAATGTTTTCAAGGTGACTCCCTACCTGCAAACCGTCTATCACAAAGAAGGTATTTTTTCCCAGCACACCACATAGGAGCTGCTCTTGTTCCTTTTTGGGAACATAACCAAGAGACAGCTGGGCCATTTTAACTCTATTCACTCTTATGGAGCACCTCAAGTACTGCTGGAAATATTTCTTCCAGTGCATCAGCTAGTATGAGCAGATTTTTTTTGAATCCTGAATGTCTGCTGGCGTTTTGAACATGAAGAGCCAAACGCAGTCTGTGTTGCTGCTCTGTCTACTAAGCTGCCACTGGTAAATGTTAAATGTAAATCAGGTATAAAGGTGAATAAAAACAAAAACCTTCAAGTGTAAGCTATGGTACATTGCTTCTCTTGCATGTATTTTATCATACTATTCACTCCTGGCAGGCCAATATATCCCTATTTACATTATTTCACATGGTATTAGAGCCCGTAACCTAAAATGTGCTTTGTGGTGATCAAAAACATTTTACAGCAATACAACGCAACACAAGTGCTGTAATAACTATGCTCTTATGAAGCTCTGTGCAGTGACTAGCAGTGAGCTTACCCATTCCTAGAGGGAGCAACTCACTGTTCCCTTTTAGTAAAAACCTCAGAGAAATCTGTGTTTCCTCCAGTTCTGGAGACAGAAGTTGGGATATTGAATAGCACGGAATTTCTTCTTGTGGAGGGAGCCACCTTTATACAAGTTCCTGGGAGCACTCTCTTAACCAGAAATATTAGGGTAATGGTGTGGAATTCTGAAAACAGCAAGACTCTTGGGATTCCCCAGCTGAGAGGGAAGACTGTGACTTTGGGACAGCAGAAGCAATGTTGGGTTTGTTACTCATAACACCATTTGCAGTAAAATGACACTTGAGTTGCAAAGTTCTTGAGTTGCAAAGTTCCTGATAGAAGGAGAAGGGGTTAAGGACAGTAGATCTGAAATTCAGGCTTTCTGGAGACAGAGTCAATGGACTTATGGACTTCCTCTGAGGCACTTTTAGGAGGCAAGACATGACTGAACAGGTCTACAGGTGATGGTGTCATCAAATGTGTGAAGGAAATTACTTGTTTTGAGTTTCCAGTTTCCTTAGCCATAAATATCTTGGGATTAGTGAGCGTCTGGAGCAGAGTCAAGAATATATGGAGCAATAAATCGTGGTACTTGTAATCAATTTTTTATTCCAAATATTTTCATTTCTAGATTGATTCTTCTGTATCCAAATTGCTCTTTTCCTTCTTTTTAGTCACTTCATTTCAGCTTCATCTTCCTGCCTCTTTTTCTACTGTTGCCTATCATCTTCATTTCAATTTTGTAGCCTTAGCTTTTCTTTTGTCTTTTTATTTATCTCAAACTTTTCATAAGTTTTCCAGTGTTTCCAATAATAAAAGTGGAATTAATGTGATGTTTACAAGCGTCTCCAGAAATCACCCTGCTTAAATATTTTATTTCATCCTTTATCCTCTCTGACCCCTTTGTTTAGGCTACAAGTTCATCAAGTGAGGGACCATTTCTCCTCCATGTTTGCACTCCTGAGGACAAAATGGCTCTKTTTCAAAATGACTCTCAGTGTTAAAAAACAAACAAACAAACAAAAAGACCTTAATCACCAATCATAATAGCAAGAAGTGTCTAAACAAGCTGTTTACCATTCAGTGCGACCTTGGTACCCTGATAAAAATGAATTAGACATCAGTAACTCTTCAGCACTGAAGTGTTTAATTTTTGGAAATGCCTGAGTGTCAATGTTTTTGAAATATAGTCAAGGCTGTAGACAGCTGCTGATTTTTGAAAGTTTTCAAGGAGGTAAAATGTGAGAAGATAAGTATGTGTGCAATGCATGTCCAATGTAAACTATTCACACAACATGATGCTGTGATGATTCCCTGAATTTTTAACACTAAAGAATGGCAAAATTCCGGTCACCATACCTGCATCCCCAGCTGAATGCACAGCACTGTCATATGCCTCTGAATTGTGCTGGAAGTCTTGCAGGTTTTGGGACCACAAYCTCACATTCTCGTCCATGGGGGTGGTGGCCTGTGTTACTGTCGTGATAGCACTTACAGCCTCTGCAGTCTTCAGCTGAGCTTGCTCCAAACGCTCTCTGGCCTCTGCTACAGAATAAATAAGGAATGATAGGAAATAAACTCATTCAAATATTAAAGTGTGTTGTGTGCCCTGACCCTCCCAGCTCTCCGTCTTCCCCGTCCCTTTTCCCGTCTTCCCTCCAGTTTATATAAACTGAACATGATTTCATATGGWRTAGAATATYCTTTTGGTCAGTTGRGGTCAGCTGTCCTGGCTGTGCTTTTTCCTCACATCCCATGTATCCCCAGACTCCTCACCAGTGTGGCAATAAGAAAAGCAGAAAAGACCTTGGCTCTGTGTAAGCCCTGCTCAGCAGCAACAAAAACATCTGAATTATCAACTCCATGTCCAGCACAAATCCAAAACACAACCACTGTGWAGAAAATTAACTCTACCCCAGCCAAAATCAGGACAAGGTGCAAGGAGAATGTTATTAATTCCAGTGGCAGAACATTTAATTTTATTATGAAAATGTTAAAGCTGAATATTTGCTATCTAGATCTAGTAGTTTCAGTCAAATTCCTTTAAGTTTCCATAGTGCTGAAATTGTAATAGCAACTTCATATCCATATTAAAAGCTAAAAATATGCTATTGAATATATGAAGATAATGCATTATAAAGATGAAGTTTCTCTTCCAACCTGTCTCTGCTGATTGCATTTTTGCGATGGCTCTCATCAGCTGGCTCCTCAGGGCATTCATTCTGGCAAAAGTGCCATTGACCTGCCAGCTGGTGTCTGCAATGGTATAACTGCTACCTGTGGGGAGAAARGGGGAGGTACAGCTGAGYGGCATCAAAGTAGCAGCTAAAAWGGTAAATTCWATCCTGGGRAGGCATTTTGTTAGGCATTTAATAYACCAYAGACAGTGTACCTTGGCYTCTTTTAATTTAGGACATATTTGCATTCCTGACTYCACATCATCTAAAGGAAAAAGCAGCCTTGCTGCTCCCAGCCATTATTTGCTTGACACAGGGTGTCTTACAGTAATCTGGAGAAATCTATTTCAGTCAATACTGTTTCTCCTTGCTTTACCAAAAGTGCTGAGAATAGCTACAACTAGTACACAGGAAATGTTTTAAGGAACTCAAAAGGTCCTGAAAAATTTAAATGGCAATTCTGTAACTCTAAAGCTTTCTTTAATTTACAGTGAAGACAGGCCAAAATCCTTTAACATTTTATTATTATCTTCCACTGGAGAAAACCAGCTTTCTGAGAACTTGAACTGTTGTGATTTGATTTTAGTTGAACTAGTTGTTTTAGTATATTTACCAGTGAACGACAGTTTGCAGGGTCACATATTCAAACAGTCATTGTATCTGAAATGGACATTTCATGAATGAAATAAACTAACAGGATCTAGCAGGATGACAACACATGAGCTACTCAAACTGTGCCCATGGCCATTTCAAGTGCTTTGTGTGGYAAATTCAATCAATAACCTATTCTGTTACAGCACTATTTCTGYTTAGTGATGTGCTTTTGAAATTTATTTTAAGGTACATGGCTATAAGCTGATTGGGAAAGTAGAAAGGATGTATATTTACTGTCATGTGCTGTCCGTTGTAGCTGCATGGCTCGGATGAGAAGTTCTTCACTTTTACCTTTATGGTAAATGACCTGAGTATCAATTCCAACTGCWGCCTACAAGCATGTTCCAAAAAAGAAAGTCAGAATAACGCTTATCAAATGTTCTGCATTACTGTGTTTAATTGTGGACAACATAATACCTCCATGTAAAAGTAACTGCAAAATCACTGCAGTTTCAATTGATTTGTTAACATTTAAGATTGCCAGTTGGACTGGAAAAAAAAGCTGAAAAGCAAAATTTTCTGTTTTAAGAAAGGTTAGAGAAATGTATTGTTTTCCAAACAACACCACTGAATAACAAAGATGCAGGAACCACAAAAGTCTTCTTAATTTATCAGGTCCAGTTTAGTCAATGTGACTAAATGCTGCATGTTATTTAGGCACTGTGGCTGTTCATCTCTACTGTCACCTCAGATAGGTGATGAATGCTTTCACTTCATGAGGAGCTGCCTTTCAGTCTGCAGTAGTGTGCTGGAAACAGAGGGCTGGATTTAAAATCCAACAGCTCTCTGGGGTACAGGCCCCTTTATTCTACCCAAATCCTCTTGCTATCCCACTAATAAATTGCTGGTAAATAGCATGAATACAGATGGATAACTATAGGATACAAAAAATACATATAAAGTATTTTAGAACAGTAAGACCAGAGACAAAATTAGCATCCTTAGCCTTGCACTGCATATGAGTGGGCTTTGTCCCATTTTAGCCTGATTTTYTATGAAAAGCAGTGATGTCTTGACCACCTTTCCTGCCACATGGCACTGAGTGAAGTAGGATTCAAGCACTAAATGCCAGCTCAGTTTCCTGCAGGAGTAGGGAGCTGTCTGGAATTTCACAGGAATATTTTAATGTGAGTGAAAAGACAGAGCAGCATCACCCGGTGGGATAGGGACAGAAAAACCTCTTGTGTCTTTTCAAATACCAGGGGACTTAATTTTGGAAGAATAATTAACTACATGGGATTTAATTCAGGAAATAATAAAGGAAAAGAAAGCGTAGTGAGAAGTTCAATGCTGCCAGTTAAGCTAAATTTGTTTTTCCTTTACACTTAGGTGCCTGAAGTCCCTGAAGCATTGTAAAATAAAAGCTGATATTATGAAAATTACTTACGTCCTTGASCCGGTTTGTTGTGTTCAGTGCCAACAATGCAACTTTATTGGCTTCTTCAATATAACCAGCAATGTTCTCATACACGTTGGAAGCATTTATTGCCCTTTGTACCAAACCATTTGAATCAACACCATACAAATTCCTGTTAAAAAGAGAGTAAAATGTGAAAGAAAGCAAACTGAATTAAAGTTGTTTTTGGCTACATAATCACACATTTATATGTACTCACCCTAAGTGATATTCTCTTGTGTTTGACCAGTCTGAAGCAGGTGAAAACTGTGTGGATGGAGGGCACTTCCCAGTTGTTTAACTCTGAGAATTTTGCCCTCAACATTTATGTGAGCAGCAACAAATGACTACTGAGCTTTTACCTTTTTAAAAAAATCTAGATTTGATAGTCTATATATGAACAGAACACCAGATCTTTCGGCAATCCTCCTTCAGGAATTACTCCTGCCCATTAATGACAGACCTATGTGTGCCAGGATAGCAGCATCACTGGCCTGTTTATATTTCCAAAGGCAGGTGGGAAAAGGGGGAGAATCCAATGAAGAACTACCCCTAGTCATGAAACTTTGCAAGAAGTTAGATTTGAAAACCAAAAGAAAACTTTGATGGGATGGTTTTGATCTGTGTATTAGGTGGTAACTGGTCTTCAAGGGAGATTCCAAGCAAAAGTTGGCTCAGGGCTCGACATTCATCTGTTAACAATTTTGAATAAATATTATTTTTTAATGTTCTGGTGATAAGCAGATTTCAAAGTATATATTAGCTGTAGATTCTAAATATAGATATATTTGCACATGAGTGCATTCACTTCAAAGCATTTGCACACTGAGGGATTATTAAATCTCCAGATTCAGCATTATTGCAAGAATTTTCTGCTAAATTGCCCTAAGGCAAAACAATAAACTCWATCAACTAAAAGCCTAACGGGCTAATAAAGCAAACCTATAAAACCAAAATGTTTTGAAGACAGGCTAAATGTTTTAAAGGATTAATGTTTCACTGCAGGACAGTCTTCTCAACAGTTAATAGAGTTGGCATATTTCCATCTGAATATTTTGTAATTACTTTTGATTGTTTTTTGTGAAATTCCTAATGTGTTTGACTTGGTAATAATTTTTAAATTATTTTGGTAAGGGAGGAAGGCTAGCAATAATGGGGTATGTTCTTTCAAGTTAGTCCGCTGCCCCCAGTTAGCTGATCTCAAACTGAACATATTGTTTGGTTTTTCTGTTTCTGTAGTTTGTGTGGTATTACGGAAGAGTTTCAGATGTCAGCTTTATACAATTGCATAAAAGAAAACCATCTGTTATTWTTTTTCTCTGTTTCAATCTCATATCTAGGACATACAACTATTAAGAAAGAACTGGTATTTAGATAATGTATTCGAAGAGTAGTTTTAAGCTTATCTTCCAAAAGCATATTCCCATGGTGTTACTTAAGGTAGAATTTGGTGATGTATTTTATTTAAGMATTTGTATACAGAAGTGATTTTTTCCATGGCTAGTCCCAATTGCAAATAAAACCATATTTAAATTTATCTAGAASTGACTTTTTAGTAAATTGGTGCAATGTTGATGCATTTAGTATCTTCCAGCAAAACAGAAAGATGTACAATAAGTTTTTGATGTTATTGTGAACCAGTTTCATTGGGACACAACCTGTTGAGCATCAGAACTACTCCACCTGTAACTCTGTTCTTGAAATAGAATTWTCTCAAAGCTCATTTTGTGCCCTGTAATGCTAAACATTTTTTAATGTGAATGAACTTACTGATGTGAGCRGTTTCTGCAAATCCCGTTTAATCTTGCCTGTGTTATTTTACTTTTCACTAATCTACCTTTCCTATTCTTTTGCTATGGGAAAAGGAGAATATGTCCAATTAGACTAGAGAGAATGCCATGCAAGATATATATTTATTCTTTAAAAAGTTTCATAGATTTTGCTTAGCCTCMACTTCAGCTCTTCTCTCTGGACCGTGACAAGTCCTTCTATTCACGACTTAAGACTGTTTTGTTCAGTGCCTATTTATTGTCTCTTTGTTTCTGCTTATCTTTTCAGCTATTCAGTAAGTGGCCCTTGTATGAACAGAATCTGTTGAAGTTAAATTTTACCCGTCCAGCTCATCAGCAAGTCTTCTTAGGTTGTGTGCATGATCCATAGCCTTTTCTACCAAATCATCATCAAATASGGACAGATTGGCTATTTTTTCTTGCAATTCCTTTTTTGCTCCATCTATTTCYGCGTAGAACCCTGATGCATTCTGAACAAAACAGGGGAGGAAGGAAAGAAGATGAAAATTGAAAAAAATCAAGTCTGTATTTTGATTATTATATTTAATTTTACCCTTTATTTTATTAGMATTTTCCTTCCTTTCTGTTACAGTTGTTTTATCTTGCATTTTAAGAGAAATAGAGGAAAGATCTAATGGTGAATTCCAGTGTGAAAAGACAAATACAGGAAGATAAAAATCAACAGAAATTCCAGAAATCACTTAAGAAGATAAGAGAAGAAAGATGAGAGAAGTCTTACTTTATGGCTCTTATGTTTGCTCCAGAATTATGCCAATGACAAGTCTTTCAGAGTGAAATCCCCTTTCTGCCTCCTTGTACAGACGGATCCCTCATGCTAAGACACTTTGGATTCGTCTAATTTGTAAATCAGACCACCTAAATACTACTTATGCGTATGTACAGGCAAGAAGTAGTATCCCTTTGCCTTATTCATGTGTCTTTCTGATATGAAATACTTGTGGGAAGACCAAATGGGCCTGCATTCACCTTCTCTCCAGTGCACAAGCTTGCTGCTGTGTTTGAAGATTATAAATGTGGCCTCAAAATACATGAAAAAGTATGGAGGGGAGGAAAAAGATGAATGAGTGAAATGTGAAAATGCTTGCTGCTGATGAGGATTTTTCCTTCAATTATTTCAAAATTTTAAAATAAATCATGAAGAAAGAAAACAGCTTTGGTAAATGTTTTAGTTAGCCAAATCCCAGTTTTATTTTCTTCACCTTTTCATAGAAAAGCCAAACCCCTAAAATTTCTAAAAATTCCCTCCAGCACTGATTCAAAAGACTGGATAGTAGTCTACAGTTTCAGTAAAGGATTTCTATATGACGATCTGGTTGACACAGTGCCTGGTTTTAATGCTGATATCTGGGRTCTTTAGTGTTCTTCCATGTTTGCTTGTAGGCACTAGAAAAGGAATTTAGCACATAATGCAGTCTGTTACCAGAACATCTTTTGGCAGTGGCTTGTAATGAAATAATTGAAAACTCTACAGTAAAATCTTTCCTTCAGCTTAGCCTACAGTAAGGTGTCCTTATAAAAGRATTTTTTTTGAGGCAGTAAATTATAATTAGAGAGCTTTTCATCTGAAAAAAACATTTACATTTTCAGAGAATGTGAACCAGTATTTCACTGAGGCAGTATAAAGAAGGAGAGTTTTCCATTATGATCTAAACACATGACTTAAAAAATCARGATGTATCCTTTAAACAAGCCATGAGGCACCTACCTTTATTATTTCACTTAACTCAGAGCTGACCTTTTGTGGTCYTTCCAAAATAGTTGTGGCACTGACCAGAACACTGTTCACTTCATCTGTTTGCTCTTTGATCTTCTCATGTTGTTCCTAAAAGAAAGCTCAAAATATAAATCACATCCA
>NW_026623255.1:2596421-2642641 GCF_030028575.1 Malurus melanocephalus
GGAATGAAGCACTATTCAGAGCACAGCAGAGACAAATTAAACATGGATTTTTCATAGTCATCTGGAGACTATTTTTTCTGGACTTTTGTAAATCTACAGTGCAGAGATCTCTTTTCCTGGTCAGTAGCAAAGCCAGTGTGAACAAGCTCTTTTGTACAGCATCTGTCTCCATTGTGAGGAATAATGGAGATCCAAATGGTTAAAAAAAATGAACAAATGCAACTATACACTCAGGCTTTGCTTCATAAATGTGAGACAAGCTGCAGCTTGGCGCTCTAATTATGAAACAATGGAGCAACACAAGAGGCTTTGTACTTGAGGATCCCAAGCTCTTGGAAAAGGATTCACTAGAGGAGCACGCCTGATTTCTCTATTGAATTCTTAGACCTTCCATATCAATGTGAACTTCTAGCACTGCAATTTTCACGAACTCTAAACTCAGCCACTGATGTTAGGAAACCATTAGGTTGGCCTGGATTTGGAAGATCATTCTTCAAATCACAAAATTGCTTGCTAAAGAACTCTCCTCCAGAATACAAACAATTTCAACCACTGAAATGAAAACAGCTTGCTTAAAATGGGCCCAAATTGTTCTCTTTGTAATTTTATTCCTTGTTAAAAAAATAAATGAATAGTTTTAGGTTGGATATTTTGTTTTTGCATKCCTTAAAAGAAACTAATGAAAACAAGGAAAGAATCACAGAATTGCTGGGAAGAGAAAAAATAGTTTCCTTTGTTTGGATGATGGACTGGGTACTCTTCTGGGGTATGAAACCTGAAAATTCAGTTTTCTCATCAGCCATATGGAATTTGAACTTTATATTACCACTTACAGGCAAAGGTACCCCAGTTCCATGCTACTGGGGACAGGTCACCTTTGAGTTCTCCTCCRGAGTGGTTACTTTGTTCAAAATCCTGAAATTATTCATTTGAACAGGGCACAGGGAAAACTGTTGTAGCCTTWTAGTTAGGCTGTTCACCTAGCAAATAGGAAACCCGATTTCAAGGTGCCTGTTGTGRAATAGTTGGACAAAGGATTTGTGCTTGAAGATTCAAGGACAACCATCTACTCCCCCCTGAAAGAATGGGGATGCATTTTGTTTAAAGTGACTCAGAGAAAATTTGGATCAGACATCATGAATGCATTCAGCCCAAGGCACAAATGCAGTGCAGAGTCTAAGTAATTGTTTTCTTAGAATATAATGTTTTGTGAGCATGAGACCCTCCCACAYTGTAAGTCAGTACATAATAGGATGAAACAATCCCACCACAATATTTATAGCAGCCACGCTACATGAAATTTCAAGCTTCTTGRGTTTTACTGTTGATGCCTTTACTGAGATGCCTTCCATCTCTTCCTTGGTCTGATGAGGCATGTCATGCCAAACCTTCTCATTTATTGTCCCTTCACAAATAGATAATAGTACCTTGCCTTTCCACAACTTGTTTCTTAGAACTGAACAGTCAAACACATCCTGCTGAGTGGTCCAAGTAATTTTTTTTTTGGTGTGGTGATTCCTGAATCTAAATTGTGTGCAATTTACTGTTTTAAGCAATGGCAGAGATGGAGTTTTCACAGTCAATCTATGATAAATGCAGTGCACAGTACCTCCTGCCTCTGGAGCCTGGCTGTGTTTTYCCTGTTTATATCCTCGGTTTGTGTGACATAGTCGAGTGCGTCGCCTAATGCCTCCTCCAGGTCTGACAGCTTCACATCCTGCTCGCTGAGCTGCTCCAGCACATCAGTTACCAGGGATCTGGTGTCATTGTACTTCTCGTGAAATGCTTCAATTTGCCGTAGAACTGGGAGAAAAATAAGAGGCCAATAAATCCAAAGCTTGATTTCTGACAAAACTTACCTATACAACAATTTCTGTTGCTGTTACTCAGGCAATAGTAAAACAAATACATTTTGTAAAACTCACTTGAGGAATCACACACCTAGATTTTAGTTTTCCCTCCTCTTTTGCGAAGGAAAGGTGCCTCTCACTTTACTATTTCATTTTAATCCTATTAATTCCCCCTCTGAAATACATTTTATTAAAAACAACCAGGTCTGTCTTTCCCTGCTTTTCATCTGGTTTTCCTTGTTAAACCCAGGCAGCCTGTTCTGGAGAAAACAGTCCTTATGAACTCATGTGAGGGTTAGGCTGCCACTCTTTCCCATGCCAATAGTTTTTCTTTCTCTGCTGGAGTTTGCTGTCCCCCTGGAAGAGCTGGCAGGGGGGAAGACGTTCACATGGGCAATTCTAGCCCTGTCACAAACCTTCCTAAGCAGAAATTGTTGAAGTTCTGCAGTGCTCAGGCACACACAGACACACARACCCTTTTCTCCCCATTCTGCTGTGGGGGACAACAAGCACCAGCAGGGACTTGGGGCAGGAATTTGGAAACAGCAGCATCTCCAGCACATCAGTTGGTGCTTGCCAAGTGCCTGCTGGTCCCACCCAGAGGCTCAGTGGGACACCCAGAGCTGCCCAACACCTTCCAACTGAGCATCAACACGTGGCTCTAAAGGAAAACTGACTTAAAACTCACTCTCCTCTGCTGCATTTCCCTCCTCATCTGCAAGTTTYCTCTGCTCAGTGAAAGGCTTACGACCTCTGATCTCCTTCAGCATCTCCTCAGCCATACTCCGCTTCTGGGCAATTTCTTCGGGCTTCAGCTCTTGTTGGATTGCGTAGTATTTTGACTTGCTGCTGATTTCTAGGGGGAAAAGGGAACAGATGGTCAATTCAGTGTGGCTACAGAAAAATAAGTACCATGGATTACTTTTACTTTTGTGAATCATGATTATACTGATGGCAAAAGAAAGTTTTAATTCTCTTCAACTCCAGTAGATTATCCAATAGATAATTATTGTCTTTAATCCAGTCTTAAAATCAAACCTGTAAACACATCACACTTTCTTGCATATGTGGAGGTCTTATSAGAAGAGGATGGGATTAAGCAGATGTGGGATGTGTGCATTATTTGTGTGCATTTCTTACAGGCTGGGATAATAATTTTATTTCTTTTGTTCTGTGGCAAGTAGCAGGCTGGAGCTTTAATCTAGGATCATGGTTTTTAAGTGCTGTTTGTTATATAAAAACAATAACAATGTTAAGGAGACTGAAGTAACCTCTTTTACCATCTGGAGAAATCTGAGGCACCCTAAAGAGGTAACATATGGCTTCTGGCCTGATACTGCCTAGCTGGTTTGGAGATAGATACTATTTCAAGATTTCGGTCTCAGTTCAAAAAACATTGTTGGATCCTTGCAGCTGAAATTTTTGCCCATTCCCAGTGTAATCATTACCAAGTTTATTCCCTTCTCCCTCCCTGGCCTTGAATACCAATCGGCTCCTCTTTTATGTCCTGTGATGTGTGCACCTTTGGCTTGCACTTGTCACTAGTTTTGTGGATAACCAAAACTGGCAAAACTAGCATGGTTCTTCTGGAATATTTTTATAAAAAATAGATGTGTAATTGTGGCACCACTGATTCTTTGSCAGAGTGTCTTTGTATGCCTGCTCTTGCTGGGCCCTGAGCTCATTAGTGAAGCTTTAAATCTTCGTGCTGAGCAGYAACTGAGCACGACCAAGGCTCCATGGATTTCTTTCCCTTTGTTGAAACATGTGTATATGTGGGTCCACATACACCTTCTCTTCATTAGAGAGCGCTTTGACTTTTACAGGGGTGATACCTCTGCAGAAGAATAGTTTTGAGCATGGTGGAAATAATTTTTCACCCACTTCTTTCCAGCTGTTTTTACTCTCTTTATTCACAGCCGTGGATGTTGCTTCTTCCATAACAGCTTAACCTGATGGTGCTATTTGTGTGCCAAATGAGATGCATGTCTGCTTTATGTGGTTCCTGTCCTGCTCCAAACCATAATGCTACAARAGGATGATCCCCAGACATCAACCATGATTGTTAGTGACATCCTATGAGGCTCATGCTGACACTTTTACTCCATAATTGTAGAAATAAAATGTGATG
The DNA here is from genome assembly GCF_030028575.1 of Malurus melanocephalus. NCBI lineage: Eukaryota > Metazoa > Chordata > Aves > Passeriformes > Maluridae > Malurus > Malurus melanocephalus. The sequence goes on from NW_026623255.1 coordinate 2,600,403, forward strand.
GATGGCCAGACAGTCAAAGGTCTCTAGCATCAGCAGTGTAAAATGAMAGTACAAATGTAACATGCTATGAGCCTGGTCTTAGCCTGCCTCTTTTGTGTGATGGGACATTTTAACCATGTTTGCTGAGATCAAGGAATGATTAGAGCACCCATRGAAGTAGGGATAAGCAAGGATAACAGCTGATATGTAACCCCTCTTCCTTACACAAGTTGTCACATGGCTTACAGTAATTGCCAAAATAGAACTACTCAGGTCTATTAATCAAACATTTCCATCAGAAAAGGGCTATTGAACCTCAGCTGCCAGTCAGCATTTTTATTTTGGTGTCATAGACAGCTTTTTTACACTGTTGGCTTTGCCAAAGGCTGGGAAACCAGGGTGTTCTGCAGTGGGATGGAGGCTTTCATGTAGCAGGTGTGCAGGGGACAGGGATGTTTCTGAGTACATTGATTTGGGATTTTATTGCTTTCTGTAGGTACTGAAGAAGAGGCTGCATTTGGTTCAATCTCATTTTTGTATTTCATGATGAAATAATAAGTCATAGATATTCCAGATGAAGGTGTTTATCTCTGACTAGGAAATCTTTTCTAAGTRCAGTTGTGCTTGAGAAGGTGTTCACTGTTGCCATAAATTATGCACTGTCCTATATATCAAAAGATTTTCCTTTGATCTATGGGACAGTAAAAATTCTTGATGACCCTTTAATACATGAAGGTTTCATTTATATRTTCTTGACACTGAGATGAACCAGGAAGGAATCTATTTACCTTCAATGTTRTCTCTTATATCATTGAGCTGCTGCACAAGCTGAGAAGCACGCTTGTTGATCTCCATGGTTTCCTTCTGTACCAGTCGGCCTTTGCTCGATACTTCATCTGCCTATGAATAAACCATGTGAGTAAACATTARATTTCTTTTCAGATGAGAGGATGAGCAGCATAAAAACACATTTTGCTTTCTCCTGATGAGCATGTGAAAGTCCTTTTTATCATATAAAGTGGTATTTAAAGGTGTTGTTAGTGAAGATCTGTCTTGGTGGTGTTTTCAGAATTGCAGAGTGAGGGATTAAAATCTGTCCTGTGTTTATCCATCACTTGCTGCAATCAAATGTTCATAAATTATGTACAGTTGTAAAACTCCATCTGCTGAGTCTCCTGCTGAATGCTCCTAGGCATTCAGTGGGGCTGGCTCATTTTGCTGGGTATGCTGGGTGAGCAAACAGAATGAAGAAAAAGTGCCAAGCTCTCAACTGTTTTTAGCTCTGTGTCTCCCTCAAGTGAGGTCCCCATCTCTGCAACTTGTTAAATATAAGAAAAAGCCTGAGGATTGAATATGCTCTGAAAAGCATAGACACGGTTCTGTACTACATTGTGTTGGAGGCTGAACTCTGCATTGTGTTTCCTTACTTAGGGTTTGTAGAAGCCCCAGGTGGCATTTGAAGGCAGGGGCCAGGGTGGTCAGCACTGCTAAAAGGGATGGGCATGCTCATAAAGCAAATGCAAGGGTTAGGAGACTGGTAAAACAAATGTAAGGGTTAGTAGAAAGGATTCTGGTTCCCATATTCCAAATATTCAGGATCAAGCTACGTGGTGTTTTATTCAAAACTCATCCTGTGCACACTTGGGGAGTTACAGGCCACATTTAGCAGGAGGATTCGCCTGTGGCTGGTACATTCACCCTTTGTGGTTTAGATCAGAATCTCCACAACCCCTGAGGTGTGGGGATGTGCACATAAAATGCTCTGAGCAGAAAATACTGCATATCTCTGCAAAACCCACTCAAGGCCCTGGCACCCATTGRCCATAAATATACCTTGAAATAGCAAAAAGTTCAATATATTCAGAGTTATTATTTTCATCTTCCCCCCACTGTCAGAGTCTGGGGCTATTATTTCYCTGCCTTTACAAGCAACCACAAAATTGATGTGGAACTAGCATTAGAAGTAACCAGGGAGAAAAGACCAGAGGAATTTATTTGTTCAGGCACAGTAAAATTGAGGAATGAGGTAAGAAATCCCCGGATAGTACTGCAAATGAAATGTTATTATCCAAACTCACTAAATATTCATAGAAAACTTAATGCCTTAATCATGCTGCCCACCAACTACGGAGAGGGACATTGAGGCATGTGAGCTCTGGTAGATATTCACAGGTAGAGCTGTGTGTGTGAGTTGATTTAATCAAAGCTCTCTTGAACAAAGGCATAGTCTTATAATYCTTGTTTGCCCTTTCTGTTAAGTGTTGATTAAAAACACACAAACCTGAATTTTCTCTTCCACTTTCCTTTGTTGGCTTTTTTCTCCCCACTACTTGCTCCTGTATTTGAGCTTTAGTTTAAGGTATAATTCTAATTTTTCTTGTGAAGGAATTGGAAAAGTGAATATAAGGTCTKGAATTTTGCAATAAGCATGAAATAGAATCTAGTTCTACGCCAGCTGTGGCTATCTTTGATAATAGCATAAAATGTATTTTACAAGTATAGCAGAAAGACTTTTAATATTATCTTTTTAAGATAGAGGGTAAGCAAATTTGAACCCTATTTCTTCTCTTAACATATATCACAGTAGTGTTCTAGGGTGCAATCACAGTATTGTGGGASCTGAGAGCTTTTAACCTTTATTTTATAGCCTGGCAGTTGGATATGGATGCAACATTTCTAATTGCAATTGTGYTATTGCAAAAATGTTTTGAGTGCTGATCAAGCTCCCATCTCAGTGGGTACATGAAAAACCTTTTAAACTGGCAGTTTTGAAATCTAATTTGAAATKTCTAATTGGGAYTAATTTAATTTTAAGARTGCATAYATGTAAAACAGATACAGTGCAAATKCTCCCSAAGTCAATCTGCATTAGTTTAGTGTTGGTTACTTCACTTAATTAGAAATCAAAATGTAGATGAGAAAGGCTGTGTGTCTATCCCAGATCAAATGCTGTGTAGGGGGTAGGTGGGAATTTGGATTCAGTGGCAAACCTCACTCAACACGCTTTTTACCTCCTTCCTTTTCTGTGAAGAAGCGTTAAGTCATTTATGCTTTTCACTCAGATTTAGAGTAGAAAGTTATAAAATAAAAATAGAAATAGAAGGTTTTTCCAACTACCTGTGCACATCCACTCTTGTTTGGTGAATTAAAGGGTCAGACTAGATATTAAGAAATGTTTTTTACCAAGAGGGGTCAAACACTGGAATGGATTTCCTAGAGAGGTGGTTGATGCCCCATATCTGTCAGGATTTAAGAGGCATTTRGGCAATGCCCTTATRACATGCTTTAACTTTTGGTCAGCCCTGTATTGCTCAGGCATTTTAAGTCCCTTCCAACTGGAACTATTCCATTCTCCCCTCTTATGCCAACAGGTGAATATGACAAATGCAAACCCTCAGAGCTTTGGCAGAAGGCTGTATACAAACCTGCTCAGTACCGAGTGTTTCTGCTTCTCTGAGGAGATTATTCATTTCATCCTCAGCATCATCAACCTGGATGGTCCAAAGCACAATGAGGTTCTTTTTTTTGGACATTGCCTCCTGTGTGTGGGGAGAAAAAGTCAGCACATTTGAAAATAAACTCTTTCTCTASTGAGGGCAAGGATTGAAATTTAAAYGGTTTGAACTAGATTAAAAAACCAAAATGTCATCAAAGGTTGTACCTGAAGATGAGTGGTAGTGAGGTTCAGGTCATTCAAACGCTTTTGAGCTGCAACACCTGTAGAAATGCTCACTAAAGTGGATTTGCTTTCATCGATAGCCAGAACTGATAATCGGATGTCATCTGTCAAATCCCAAATACATTTATCGCAGCCTGATAGGAAAATAAGAGAATGTAATTTTCCTTTAGTGTTTGTGTCAGTTAACAGCAAATATCCTAAATGCATGTAATACTGCTCTTGTCCCAAGGTGCTCCCTCTCTTTGTCCCTGATGGATCCTGGGGGATACCCATTTTCCTGTCACTTTTATCCTCCCACTTCCAAGGTCCCACAGTACAGTTATGATGTTTCCAGCTGAGCAGCACCAGATGGGACTACTCAAAGAGGCTGCCACAGTGATTCTGCAATCAGTAGGGAGAGGTATTTCCTGGCTATTCCCTAAGCTCTGCATGTTTGTGGCCCAAAGGACAACAGATGAGGGTCAAAAACACTGAACTGCATTTTGTCAGAACCCTGAACTCTGTATTTAAAATTTAATGATATGAGAAATAAGAATGTCCAGCACATCCTGGCTGCCTACTTGATTATGAAGGCAGCTTCTAAAAACACAGTTACAAGGTGCTTGGAAAGTGCTCATGCAGAACTATATCCTTGTTCCTGCTGAAGGATTGCAATGCCATCACTAAACACAAGAGACTTAAGTGAATATGATGCAGATATTCCTACAGACACTTTTGCTTGATATTTTAGCAGGTCCCAAATGTTTTCCTTCCAGCTGCACTTCAGGCACATGACCCCTTGTGTTGGGAGTTGGTTTAGGAGACCAGGTGTGCTACACGCTCTGCATTATATACAGGTATGAATATACTAAAATTTAAAAAATATCTGTGGTTTCCAATAGTTACAACACACTGCTTCTGGAAACTCCCCAGGCTTTCTATCATTAGTAAATGGGAGATAGTGGGAAAGGAAATGACTGATGGATTTATGCCAAATTGTCAACAGCAACAATCTATATTAGCTGTTGTGCTGGCTTTGACTGGGGYAGAGTWAATTTTCCTCACASTGGCTGCTATGGGGCCATGTTTTGGATTTGTGCTGAACRCAGRRTYGATCATACAGAGATGTTTTTGTTATTGCTGAGCAGGACTTAYGCAGAGCCAAGACCCTTTCTGCTTTTTGTGCTGCCATGCTGGTGAGGAGACTGGGGGTGTGCTGGATGCTGTGAGGAGACACAGCCAGGACAGGTGACCCCAGCTGACCAAAGGGACATTCCAGACCATGTGACATCATGCTCAGTAAATRCAGTGGGGGGAAGAAGGAGGATRGGAGGATATTTGGAGTGATGGAATTTGTCTTCCCTAGTGACCATTATGCATGGTGRGGCCCTGCTCTTCTTGAGATGGCTGAATGCCTATTGGCCCACAGGAAGCAGTGAATTAATTAATTGTTTTGCTCTGTTTGCAAAAGTGTGTGTATGGTTTTGTTTTCTCTGTTAAACTGTCTTTATCTCAACTCAAGAGTTTTGTGGCTTTTGTCTGTCTGATTTTCTCCCTGTTCCTGCTGGAGTGAGGGAGGGGCTTCATGGAACTCRGTTGATGGCTGAGGTTAAACCACAACTAGAAAGCATAAATTATACGCAAGATGTCACAGGTAAAGTTGCGAGTGCAGTTTTTAGGGCCAGAATATTATTTTGCAGGCAGTGTTGTCTCAAAGTCTATGGAAGTGGCTTTGGTGATGCYTCCCTCCTGCTCTGCAGTTTGTACTGAAATGTGCAGTCCCTATCACAGAGCTGGAAACACGCCCTGTACTCAGACAAGTGTGTGAGAACATGCTTAAGTACTCAATCAGCAGGACTTAAGTGCCCTGCAGGACCACGGTCAAAATCCTGAGCCCACTGGAGTACCAAGCTCTTGAGTTAGTATTCGTAACCTTCTAAATATAAGAGCATTCTTAATTTTTGGTGTTTTCATGGTAATGTTCTTACTGATGGTCGGACAGTCTGTGTCAGTAGAAGCTTCAGGGCTGTCTGCGAGGCAYTCTCCAGTCTGGCTGTCACACATTCTCCCTCCACAGTTACATGCTGGGGGAAAAAGAAAGGACTTTTCAAAGAATAATCTTCAATATGTACAACTCTCCCCTCCCAAGACTAATAAAATTACTGTGTTTAGGATTGCGTGTGGATATTTAAACCAATATCAAGGATTTCTTGAACTGATTTTCCTTTCAGTATGGGAAAAAAAGTGTATTTTGCACTGGGCAAACTTAAACAAATGAAATACGAGATGGAAAATAGAATGAGAACACCTTTTCTGAAATTACTTGTTCAAAGCCTGGTCACATGTAGAGTCAGAATTGCCCAGAAGGGCCATTGTGCATCAGTGTCAAGAGAGGGTGACATTTGGGAGATGTATTAAGGAAAGCAGCGCAACTGAAGTTAATTATTAGTTACAAATCTCTCCACAGCCCTGTGGAATTTGTCAGCACTTTGCAGCTATCAGGGATTGATAGTGAACTCCAGTTACTCCGTCAGCCTGAACATATCAAAAAGTAAATATCTCCTAGCACTTCCAATAAAGAAAAAATAAGATTTTACATTTTTTCAAACTTGAGAAAGGAATATTTTCATTGCCAGCACAAGTGGCTTTTTAAAAAGTCTATTTAATCTCACATCTCTAAATCTCTTTCAAGGTTTAATTGGCCTTTTAAATGATATTATTTTAAASATTAAAATATCTTGGAACACTTTGATACAATAACAAAAACTGAAGCAGAACAGCAGCAATCTATCTGGAACTTGTTTTGCTTTTGTAATTCAGCAGAGCCTCAAATAACAAAATATTTTACGGCCTTTTTATTGCAACCCATTCATTGTTTTCTATGAATTGCCCTTGTATTTACATTTACATTGCACATTCAAGGATTTTTCAAGTAAAAGTGTGGAATACAACTTCAAAGACAACATCATGCACTAACATCAGAAAAAAATTATGTAAGTGAACCAGTGTTAGTAGAATYAATCAGTTTTTGGGCTAATGTAAGAGCAGAAATTGGTTTTGAATTTTCTGATGCAGTCAGTATTTTGACCTTATCACAATTTCTGCCTCCCAGCTTTTGGATCTATGATTTTTTTTTTATATTTGTTTTTTTCTTTTTTAAGAAGTGAAAGAAAACTCTCAGTTGAAAGTAGAGATTTCTCTTTACCTATATCATGGGGGGTAGACAATCCCCAGGTAGCAAGATTAAAGTTAAAACATTGAAATTTTGGTGAGATCAGTGCTCAGGAAAATAAAATTGTGTCTTCTCATTTAAATGAATACCTGTGAGTTTGCTACRCAAAATTTTACAGCAAATTAATTTCAAAAGCATTTTTCCACTACTGGTTCAAGGGGTGCCACTTTTTTAATAGAGAATTAAGAATTCCAATGCTACCATATTTTGCTGGTGGGGAAAGCTTCTAAATTTACCTTTATTTCTGAGGGACACATGTGGAGAGCTTTGAAGTGTGGCTAAAGGATGTGTGGTTAAAAAAAATAATTTAAAAGCAGCTGAAAACTACCGTTTGCAGTTACCCAGACTTTGTCTTTTGCTTGAAAGAAAAAAACCCATGGTTTTTGATTGATAGAGCTGTTTGTTCATTTACATGTCCTGCCTTTTTCCTGTTTTATATACCCTTTGATATGATCCATGGAAACCAAGTATGCAGACTGTCTTGATTCTTACACTAGTTTTGTTTGCGTATTTTTAGTTTGAAAAAGGTATTTGTCTTATTACAGAATAAATTCTAAACAACTGTTGCTAATTGCTCCACAAAGCCAAACAAGGTATAAGCTTTCCCTGTGATGTACCCAGAGAGTTTGAATATCATGGGTGTATTGATGTACTGCAATCTACACGGCACTGTCAAGTGCAGCACATTGTGGTTGTCAGCAGAAATGGAGATGAAACGAGAAGTGAGTAATTCTCTGAAACATCATACTGCAAAACCAGAATTTGGTGGCGTGAACTGTAAGATTAAATTCGCTTCTGAAAAGAGAAAGGCTGTACTTCTTACAACATATTCAAGTGCCCGAGCACTTTTTATTTTTAGCGAAGATCAAATGGTGCAATGAAATCTGCTAATGAAGAGAATTACCACRCTGATTTATAGTCTGTATGAAAAGYCTRTATAGASAAATCCTGTGTACCTCCTCAAGGGTGCAAATAAAAAAATCTGAGGCGATGAAAGTTTGATTTGAGCTTCAAAACTGTATGTTCAGAGATGCCTTCCAAAATAATTTATTCATAACCTTCCTAGACACTTGGAATGACCTGTAGCTGTCATAYTTCTGGCAAAGTTCCTCTTAGGTGCTCGAGGCTTTTGGCCATGGCCAACGCATGATTGCCGCAGTTTGCAGAGTTGAAGTGCTGGGTGTGTTTCTCCTGCTTCATGGAATTCAGGAGCCACAGGCTGGATCCTATCATTCCTTCCCCGCCAGCTGCAGTTAGGTCATCTCAGGCAAAGTGGATTAGGCAGTGAAGTTCATAAAAGAGGTTTCATTTTGCAATCTCAAAATCTCACAGACATGCTGAATTCCATGCATATCTTGGCTACCTAAATTCAGGCAGGAGATGAGTTTTGGGGCACACCACTCCCCACAGGTGAAGTATTTTAAGTTGGTTTCAGTACATGGTTTTGGCTTTTGGGATCACAGTCCATGAGCACCATCTCTTCCTGTTCAGCATAAATGGAATTCAAACATGTGACTTAGCAATGTGAGTTACATCCTGGAGACGGACACTCAAATTCCAGCTGTCCGAAACATAAAACCAGAAAGGACCAGTAGTGGCACCATGGCATCATATATGGTCYCCTAGAAATGAAGATAGTAGCACCAAGGGAACGTGATTTCAGAGCTGATTGCAGAGCATCCTCACAGACTCCATCCTGTGTGTCCCAAAACACTTTATAATAAGGTAGCAAAAAACAAAGTTCAAGTGCACGGTGAGCTGCAAGAAGGATCAAGACATTGCTAAGTCCCTGAGGCTTGTAGCTCTGCACCTGCAGAGGTCCTGAAGCACTCCTGAGGTCCAAGTTGAGTGTGTGCTTTGTCTGCCTTACCTTTGAGCCAGGCTGAGAGCTGGAAATGATCTGTCTTCCTCCTTGTGTACTGGTCCTTGAGGGACCACTGCCAAAGAGGTTGGAAGGGATTCCCAAATTCTTGCTCAAAACATCTGCATTTTGCCTTTAGCAGCAGCTGCTCCTAAGTGCTTTGAAAGAGGATGCAAACTTGTCTMCCAGAGCCAAAGCAAGGATAAAAGGTATGAGGTCAGAGCCCTGTTTGGATCAAACTCCATGTAAATTAGGAGRATAACTATAGTAGAGGAGATAAATCTTTGTAACCCTTCTGTACAGGTATGTTTTGCTAAGGTACTCTGGGTAGCACTTCACCAGTCCCTGAAAGTACAGTCATGTCTGGTGTGAAAACACAGTAACCAGCAAGCTGCGCAGGAAATTCAGAATATATTACCAGTGTGGAAACTAGCAGAAAGTGAGTGGATATGGGGTCAGGATGGAAAGGATGATCCTGTTCCCATRAAAAAACATTCAAGTCTGTAAGCACCAGCAGTGTGAGTGGTCATAGACAAGCAGAAAGGCAAAGTCTCTGCCCAATGAACTCGTAGAGACCCTTATTTAAAACAAGATTCAGAAGGACAATGGTGCTTACATTTAATCTGCCCAGGCAGTAGAGGTGTTGGACTCTGGGGTCTGAGACTTGCTCATGGGAGCTGAAAAGAGATATTTCCCTGGCACCTGGGATAATTCAAATYATCCAAATTATCCCATCACCTGCCTCCCAGAGCCACAGGCATCTGCTAACTGTCCAGTCATCTCTGATCTCTGGGAGATCATCCACAGATTATGCTGTGCTGCCTTTTTCTCAGCTCTGCTGTACTGCAGACAATACCTGTGCAGTTTTTGGCGAGTCTGGCGTCCCCGTAGTATCCCGGAGCGCATCGCTCGCACCGGAACCCGCTGGTGTGRTGCAGGCAGTTGCGGCACTGCCCCGTCACTTCATCGCAGTCTTCAAAAATCAGATTGGGGTCTGAATTGCCGTTGCAGTCGCATTTTTTACAAGTGCTTCCAATTAGCAGAGGGTTCCCATAGTAACCAGGGGCGCACCTGAAAGGAAGAGTAACACCAGCAATGACGAGCAAGGACATTCCTGTCTGTGACACCTTGTTTTTTCTGACCTTAATTATGTTACCAGGAATTGATCACTGTCTGCAGCTACTAATGGGCAGAAGGCAAATTAAGAGCTCTACTCCTGCAGAGGCTATTTTGTGCTCTTATCTCAATCTGTACTGTTATATATTTTTCCCTTCTTGAACACCCCCGGTATCTCAAGCACACCAGTCTGCATTAATTTATTTTTTGTGAATGTCTTTAGCAGTGAAGTGATTTGCTCCCTATTGTTTTAAAATCTGTGACAGAATTACTTTGGCAGCAAGGCAGCTCTACAGTGTTTATTTTGGTCTGTTTCAGCTCTGCAACTCACCAGCTACATTGTGTTATATAGGAAACYAGGGTATGAGACTGCATTTCAGGATGCTGAGACTCAGAGGAAGTTCAGACATTATTTCTATAATAAATGTACATAAAAGCACTGAGCAGGAAAGRTTTATAGAAATACTTCTATGGTGAGGTATTGGGGTGGTTTCTGTTTTTTGCAAAAAAAACCAGAAGGCCCTGAACCAGACTCTGGTTTTCAGATTTGTTTGATGTTAGCCTGTTGGATGGGGGYAAAGGCTGAGAGCAGTCACCAGGAAGGGAGGATTCCTCTTTTGRTTTGCAGAGGGAGAGAGGGAGGCGGGTGCCAAGCACCACAGTGAAGGCCTGAAATGGGTCCAAATTTCTTATCATGTCAATTCTTGTTTGGGCAGCATTTCAGTTGAGAACTTTCTGCATCTTAAAATGAGAGAGATGTTGATACTGGGGTGGTTTTTCAGAGTATAGACCCACTGGTGGCATGTAACAATCCTGGATGATCACTCGATCYAAGCTAAGCTAAGGGGTAGTAATAGATTTGGTTATTTGGAAAGAAACAGTCTTAGTTAAAGATGTTTCTGCTGATATCAGGGAATGTGCTCAATCCCACAAACAAGMGGAGCTTTKGCAAAACAACARYTGAGGCAAAGAGAAATGGTACTGGRGTGCGCATGGAGYRCTAATGAGAATGAATCCYAGAGCAAAGGATTCTCTGGAGGAGCTGGCACCTGGAGCAGCATGGAAGAGTGTCGTATGGATGGGAAGGGTTGGCTGCAAGGACAGGAATCCACATGGTCCATGGTGTCACTGCGTGATGGCAGGAAGATGCAACAGCATGGAGCACAAGGATCAGGGACCCATACACCCACACCAGAAATGAAGGATTGCTGCCAGGAGGGGAATAACTAGCTGGTGTAACAATTGCCGGCTGAAGGAATTGGAGAATTGACYAACTGCTGCAATGATTTAGGTAAGGAGTATTTATTGTAGTTAATTCTGTTTTATCACCATGCTGTCCTTGTGTCCCATCCGCATTCCTGTTTAAGATGCTATTTGTTCTGTCTGCTGCTGGTGAGCACGGAGGGTGAGCACTCAGGCAGCTCAGTTTAATTTTCCCAGATTTTGGCTGGATACCTTAACCAAGATCTGTTGTCTCCTAAAATCTGAACACAGTCAAATCCAGGTTCTGCCATGTCTGAGCCATGAAAATGTGGGAAATCTGATGAAAGCTTCGAGTTTCAATCTGCTCCTACATTTGCTGATTTTATTTTATTTTTTTTTATAAAGAGAGTAATTTCCTCAACACTGCTTTGTTCATGTTCCAGTCCTGAATCCTCACAGTAGAAACATAAAATTTTAAGCATCTTAATATAAACCACTTGGCTGCTCAAATACTGCTTTTGTCAATGACAACAAGGCTCTTTTTGTCTCTTTGCAGCACTGCCAGAATCTTTGGTGCAGATTTTATCATTTGGATGACCCAGATGTAAAGAATTAAAGTGTGACCGGGAGTTCTGTGCACCCCTTGAAGAACTGTGAATGCAACACTGAGTGCAGAGTGTCATTTTTCTGACTTCARTTGAATCATTCCCCATTCCCATGGGAGTTAGAGCAGGCAAAGATGGGTAAAGCTGCTATTCAGCCATGACAGAAGTCTTGCTATGATTTTTGAAGATCTCAGTTTTTTGTTTTTCTCTAGTCAGGTATTTTCCAAGTGATCATCTGTTTAATGTGGCCACCAAGTCACAGAGGCCACTGAGTAGGTCTGGGGTCACACCAACCTTTCTCTCATTGCTGCTCACATCAACTCATGACAGTGTGCTGTCCCCTCCAGGCCTGCAGTGTCTGCCCTCTCATTGGGCCATTTTTAAACTTCTTTCCAGAAATACACTGTTCAGTTCAMTTGACAGGAATGTAGAGGTCATTTCCTCACATCCCTATGGATATATTTTTTAAGTGYTACTTTTTATGACCATCTGAGGCACCAGAACAGGTTGCCCAGAGAAGATGTGGCTGTCACATCCCTGGCAGTGTTCAAGGCCAGGCTGGGTGGGGCTTTGCGCAATCTGGTCTAGTGGAAGACATCCCTGCCCATGGCACAGGGGTTGKAACCAGATGTTCTCTAAGGTCTCTCCTAACCTGAACTATTCTATGACTCGAGGATCCATTTTATTAGCCACAACTTCTCATCTGGAGCAGGTGTTTAAAACAAAATGAAATGTTCAGGGCTGAAAATAGAAGTGTCACCTTCACTTTCCTCTTCCCTTTGCTACTCAGTGCATCGCACAGTGCTGAGATATTTAACCTCTTGAATAGTGGGTAGCATGTGAGAAAAACAGAGGTCTCTGGCTGTAATCATACTRCTCCATCTCTCCACTTTATGGCCTGAAAATGTTAAGAGTCCTGCAGTAMATATCTTTTCCCAGGTTGTATCAATAAATGACTCTTTTTTGCGAACAAAGAATACATCCTCTCCCATAATAAAATGGCTAAGTTATCTTTTTTACACTATGCAGCTGTGGTTGCTTCCYGTAATTACTGGTTAGTAAGAAATTAACTTCCTGCTCTCTGGCAATGCCAAAAGACCCTTTGTCTATTTGCTTTGGACACTCRGGTGTCATTAGTTCGGTTATCTTTTTGAACATTTGGACATTAACAAAACCTGCATTTCATCAGTTACCACCCTGATGCCTTATTGCTGAAGCCTGGGAGAAAAATGATGAATTCCTAAATTTCAGTTTGGGATGCTGGTTTTCTCAGTTCCTAGTTAGGGTCTCTGTGAATTCCCATCACCTTTTGCTGGCAAATAATGAACTGGGTGGGTTTGTGCCAAGCCTCTAGAGCAGCACAAGAAAGCCTCCTACACAAATGCCAGGGGAAATGGAGCAGATTGCTTCCCGAGGAGCTGCTCTGCATATCCTCCATGATGCCTGTGGAAGGGTGTCCTGCAAATCTCTGCACTGCTGTGCCTGTCACCGAGTGCTGTGGGGAGCTGGGAGGGAGAGCAGAGAGGGAGGAGGATGTGGCCTTCCTCTCCCTGGGGCACAGGTTATTCTTTGGGCTGCAGGGAGGGACAGGGACAATGACCCTTCTCGCTCAGGATGCTGTGCCAGCAGGCTGAGGGCACAGCAGCTGCTGTGGGAGAGGGGAGTGGTGGCAGAGCCAGCAGCAGTATATGCCAAGGAGGGACAAGCAATGCATCACCTGGCTTTGAAATACTTTTCCACCTTTCTGATACAAATGGGAGTAGGAYCCAGAGCCTACAAGAAGGCAAGTCCTGTTTGTCACTGCTTGCAGTTTACCCCAGCAATTAGCTGACCAGGACAGGCTGATTTCTTTCTGTAGCTTTTTGTGCACAGCTTTGCCTTCCTTGAGACAGATGCACTGTGTCAGGCTGGGTAGTGGCTATTAGAAAACAAAGCTGATGCTATTTTCTGCTATTTCTATGCTACTGCTACCCATTTCATAGGATTTGTATTGCTTGTAGTCTGGATTGACATTTTAATAACCATTAAGAAACCCCAATGACCTCTTAATTGTCTGCATTATCCTTTGTGTATAAACYTGACATTTTGAAAGAACAAAAGAATACAGCTGTGGGCCTATAAACAAGGGTTGGCATTTAAGGGTGGGTTTTTTATTTTTGTGCCATCTGTCTGAAGGGCTTTCACTGTTGCTGTCATCATTTTAGTGATGTGGGGGTMATAGACTGATGTTTTTGCATCATCTGTGAGGGGAAAAGCCTTTACTCATTGTTTGTCTTGCCTTTTTCAAACTGATTTYTCTTTGCATCTTAAGCATCCCTTTTCTCCCTGCTCTGACAGTTACATTAAGTATTATTTGAATTCAAGGCTTGGCTCTTAATGACATTTGACTAAAGGCTTAAAGACTTCAGGGGCTTTGAGGGAAAACAAAAGGAGATGTTTGGGAAGCCATTGTCTGAGCCATCTTATATTCCTCAGTCTTTGTGTTAGAGCTRTTTTAATTTATTGGCTGCTCAAGGACAATTTCTGTATTAAATTCGGTCCCTGACATTCACTGRAACATAATCCATGTGTGTTCATAACAAGTAACACAGTCTCTTACATGAAGTTACATTTCTGCTGTATAGTTCCATTTGATTGTGTCCTTTGTTTTTGAGAGAATATTTATTGGAAATTGTTTATGGACGTAAGGAAAAGTGGAAAAACAACACTGGCCTGTGGTTGTTTGCTTCACTTTATGAAATTATACTTGTGAAGCGCATTGAAAATGTAACTGAACAAAGCTACTTCTGCTTTAAGAATTTGACTTGATAGTGGATTTTGTCCTTCGCTTTTGTAAAAKTTTTTTGGTAGAAACCTGCTATGTATTTTAGGGGGGTGAATTGCAAGAGGCATTGATGTGATGGGTATTTTTCTCTTCAGCTGCTGTTTCTGATTTGYATGTTGTATTTTTAAATTGCATTCCTTTTAGGAAGATTACCACATGAAGGTACCCAAAGTGCAAGAACTAAATCAAAATACATCATATGTAGATGTCAGTCYTATGCTGACATGCCTCCACAGCAAATTTTATTGCTCTGTGGTAGGAACCAAATGAGATCATTTAACTGACATGATTCTACCTGAGGAAAATAAGTGCATAAGATTTCTCTCCAATATGGGAAGATTCCCTGAAAAAATTCTGGACTTCTGTGTTGCTGACCAGCAAATCATCTTATKAGTTTCTTACCTTTCACAGTTGGGTCCTGCGTAGTTTTCCTTGCAGACACAGCGCACACTTCCACTTTTTCTGTAACAGGAGACTGCAAAGCTGGAATTTCATTAGGAAGAATTGTTAGAATACCAGGAAGTTACAAACACGTGGGAAAATTTGTTACAATACTGAAATTCCTTGTCAATTTGAACTCTGGCTCTTGGTTATTCATTGCTGAATAGGTGTTAAGCACTTTACATAATTTAAATTATACCCCTTGTTTAGACGTTAAATCAGTTTAGGAAGCACTAATTAGTGCATGGCACTATGGAGCTATATAAATACAGATGTATATGTATGAAATTTCTTGCACAATCTTGTCTACATGGTCAGACACCTCTGCAGGTTTTGATAGTGACACTTTCGAAAAGAGGTTTAAGATAAACCTGTATGTCAAGTGAACTCACTTGCTTCCTGTCTATTATCCCAAGGGGTAAAATATTGTTTGTGAAAGACACTGCAGTGAGCACTTCAGGAGCTGAGATTCTGGAATGGGTGCAGCAGTTTCTGATCAAATCCTGTAGTTTTCTTCAAATTCTGATCTGGAAGTATCTGGTGGTGAAAACTGACCTCAGTACTGCTGTTCTCATTCACAATAACTGAGTTCACAGTAACCAARGCTGCTCTACCATCTTTCCAAGTCAGCTGGAAAAGAGTCTGTGGCCTCTTCTGAGACTGATGTTAAGTAGAGATGATGATTGCAGTAATGGCTTGGGCTATAATTTCTACTGCCATCATTCTAAACCATGGATTCCTTTCTTATGCTTTCAGGATTAAAAAAATATTTAACTAAATATGAGACCCAAGRAACAGCGGTAGCCAGATGTGGAGAGTGTAAATTGTGTATGCATTTCAAACACAGTGATGGACATGGCTGAARTACATTTCCAGGGAAAAAGAGATAGAGTCCCAAGATGTTTCCAGTTAGTTTGCAATATGTGTGAATACATTTCTGCCAGCACTAGAAAGCAACCAGATTAGTGAGTGGCAGCAGTTTCCAGCTGCAGGCCCGTGGTTGCTAAAATGCAGCTCCTGAGTCGTGTGGTGCTGGGCAGATGTGGGTGGGTTGTGTCCCTTTCACATGGGACAAAAGACTCAGAGCAAYGGGAAAGTGCATGATCCATGCACTGCATGTTCCAGGAACAAACAGCACAGAAAGGTGACGAGAATTCCTGCAATTTCAGTTCCTGCCAGCATTTCTCAACTGGTTGGAAAACCAGAGACAAAAAATCTGTCTGGATCTCTGCTGTTTCAAAACATTTCCTATAACCAGAGAGAACAAAATGAGATTYTTCTCACAAAATTTGCAAATTAACTTCTGTGTGGCTTTTACAAGAACATGTTGAGAAAGTCATAATAGTTTGGCAGGCTTCCTCTTCTTTAACAAAGTCTAATTCCTTCACGTAGTTGCACAAACCACATTGTGGATCTAAGATATGAAGTAAGACTGAAATCTTCCTCAAGTTTTATACTTTTTGTGAACTTTTAGGGGAAAGAAAGGGCTTTATAATTCCCTTGGGTTTGAAAAGATGTAACATCTGCTGGRCTGTGAAACAACTCTATCCTCCTTTTTTTATTCCAAAGAGATGACATTACACTTCATACGTAATATCCAAAAGTTACTCCAGAAGTTCCCAGGATAGAAGATATGAAGATAGTCTGGTCATAAATTCYAAAGACAATGCTGAATTCCTGGAAAAAATATTTGTCTGATGAGTCCGTCAGTTTACAGATTTGRTAATCCATTTCCAAAGTAAAACGGAGTGCAAAACAACATCCTTTGGCTGCTCTTTTTTAAAGCCATTTCATGCTTCTCTGCTTTTGGTAGAGGTATTATTTTGCCTGACTCTTAATATGTAGTAAGATTAATGAAGGAAAAAAAAAAAAAAAAAAGAAACCTAAGAAAGAATATTTTTTCTTTGAATTTAGTTATGCAAAGTTTAATATTGCTCAAATATTTTTTGTTTGTTCCAGTCCCAGCTGAAGACTATTTCTGTGGTCAGGTCTCTCTCATGCAAAAAGCTGAACAGGCAATTTCTGCACGTAATTTAAATATGAGGCAAATTGGGATGGGATGTTCCTTTAATTATTACTTTCATGGCTTTTCTGAGGGAAAACCAAAGAARTGAAATGGATTTTCACTGAGGCAGTTTCAAATTGTAGAACATAGAATATGCTGAGATGGAAGGGACCTCTGAGGCTCATCAAGTCCAAGCCATGTACTGCTGCTAATGGTGAGGCATTCAGGCTCCTTGCAACATTTATTCTCTTTTCCCAGTCCCATGCTGCTGAGTTTTGGGTTTGGGGTTTCCTACTCTTTAGTGGTCTGGAACAGGAGAGGTATAATGTTCCTGGCTAAGGAGCGTGTTGAAACAAGGAATGCTCCTTGGCCTCTGCTTCCATCTCCCACAGATGGAATGGGAAAAGAGATTTCTGTCAGAGAAAGGTGTAGCTCAATTCCCTGCTGGTCCCACTGCCCTGAGCCCTGCTCAGTGGCCTGGCAGACGGGCCAGCTCCCTGCTCCTAGGGGACACTGCTGGGCTGCAGGATGAGGCAGGGTCCAAAGCAGTGGAGACCCAGCCATGCTGTGCCAAACTGAGTTGCAGGGAGAACACAGCAGACCTTGCCTGGCTGGCCTTGCTTGGTAGAGCCTGAGGCTCATGTCTCAGACTTGTGCAGCCCAGATTGTGGCTCAGAGAACAGCTTCTTGCAGCAAAGTTCCTGCTCTGTGCCCAACAGGTTAGAAAAAAATCACTATGCTAAGGAAAAAGTGTTGCTCCTGACTGTGGTATTGCTACTTTTTCAGGCAATACAGCTGCTACTGAAACTGGAGGAAATAGTTTGCATCATCTGCAAGCATGCTCACTCCTAAGCCTTTCTACATGTGAGCAAAGCCAGGTTCTTCCCCTGTCTCTGGAGGATTTTGTCTGTAATCCGGGCAAAGCTGAAGTTTTTCAACAATAGCTGTTCTTCACCCCATGGCCCTTCTCACATGTCTGCAGCTCACTGCAAAAGCCAAGAAGGGCTCTGCGGGAATTTGGGCAGAGCGATTTTGTTCCATTGCCAGTTTGAGCCCAAAGCAGCTGAGCAAAACACTGCTCATCCCACCTTAAGGTTGWGTGAGTAATCCTATGGCAACAGCAAACAAATACAGTAAGGACGAAATTCCCTTCGCTGTCCTGCTGAAAGGGAATGGGAAACAAGGCAAGAGGAATATCTAGCTCCCTGAAAAACAGCTTCAGCCTGTTGGCAACTATTTACCAGCATCTCCTCTCTACAATTTGGTGGGATTTGCATAGATACCTTTCTCCCAGGGCATGAGTCTGAGCAAGAGCTGAGCAAGAGGAAGTTGATAATTTTTTTCAGCTTACCTAAAAGTAGCTGGGCATCAGCTGAAGGGGCATTGTACCTGTCACAGGGTCCTCCAGCACTTTCCTTTGAATTGTTGTTGAGCTAACAAGACCCAGCTGCTGTAGACTCAGGGGACTGCAAAAAGTCATGCATTTTTTTTTGTGGTTGGTTTTACCCTCCAGCTGATATGGATGGAACTTTTTGTCTGTCTTTTTTTTTCTCTTTGTCTCAGCTGCAATAATCCCTGATGCCACTTTCTTGAGAATCATTCTTTAAAGGATTTTTAAAAGCAACCAAACTAAAAGCAACCAAAGTAATCTCTTCCATGTAAAAAGGTGAATGTGATTTTGCTCTTCCTCCTCCCTTCTTGGCAAGAATTGGCAAGAGCATTTAAAGATATTTTACACCTTCTAAATGAAATGCTGTTTCCTGTGGTTATAAACATGAGCAGCTGGTGGTTCTCTCATTTTCCCCTGTGTTTGTCAAGGGCAGCAGCCTTTGCCTCCTGCATTCAGGAAGGGATGACCCCACCTTGGAAAGGGCCAAGACAACCCAAATGGAAGAGAAGCAAAGATTCCTCACATACTTGGCAAGTGCTGGCAGGGGGCAGGGGCAGGGCTGGCAGAAGGTGGGYGCTCCTCTGACAGCGTCACCGATGAAGCCATCCGGACACTGCTCACAGTGCTGTCCTGTCGTGTTCCTCTGGCAGTCCTGCAGTGCAAAGAGACAGAATGGTGAAAGTTAAATGGAGGTGCTGCCTAATTCAGAGAGATTGCTTAGCTGAAGAGCTGGCCACGCAGAAGAGTGGCTTGTGACAGACCTTGACCTTTCAAGGTATTGACAGATTCGGGCAAACAAGCTGACACAGCTGCAAATAAAAATACTGTGGATGATTACAGCGACCAGCAGRAAGTGTTGACAAGGTGGAGGACGGGACAAAACAGACATAAGTGGCTGGCAGGTGCTAGAGCAGAGCTACTAGTCARAGCTACTCAGGTGTTTCTGGCAGCCCTGTTCTGAACTGCATGTGCCAGRGGGGAAAAATCCCTTTTACTGACTCCAAAACAAAACAAAAACTATCTGCTGGTAAATAATGTCAATAGACTTGGGCCTAGACACAAGTTTCAGCAAGACTGCTTCTGGGACTTGGTGACTGGAAAAGAGCACTGGGAGCTGTCTCACCAAGCTACTTGAAAAGAGTAGGTAGGATAGAGAAAGGATTTCCTTTTTTGTGACTGTGCAAGGAGTTTTGAGTGTCCCTAAATCAGAAGTCTCCAGTTAGAGCACTTTGTACGGATACAGCACAGATATGAGCAGCTATGAGAGCTGAGGCAGCAAGGAGACAGATCCATGGCAGGCATATGTGGAGCATTACTCCATTAGTGCATATTTACTGTGGATTTGGGTTAGCTTCCTTGATTCTTTCCTCTTCTGAGCTAAAAGCATCGATCATGGGAACTGCAGACTGACAGATGTGATTTCCATCCCTGGGAAGATGACAGTGTCTATAATAAAGAAGATCTCTGGGTATGTCTATAATAAAGAAGATGATCTCTGGATATATGAATAAACATAATCTGATTTAGGAACTCCTGCTTCACTATTCTGCTGCAGAATGGTACAAGTAAACAAAAGTATGAAGGGGAACCAGAGGATGTAACCTATCTGGACTTCCACAAAAAGCTATCTAAGCTGACAGGAAACTTGAAAAAAGTTTCTTTTGTAAACTGAAAGCTGATAAAAGGATAGAAAATTAAGGGTAGGATATAACCATAGCTTTTCAGGGTAGGAGGAGTCACTATTTGGATTACCTAAGCCTTAGTGCTAATACAAGTTTTGTTCAATATTCACCAGTGTCTTACAGACACCAAAAATGCAGGGCTGCTCAGCTGGGACAGARGGGCAGGAGGGTGTGTTTGGGTTATGTGCAATTAGAAATTTTATAAATAAGCTAAAAGCAATACAATAATTCCTCCAAATTCTGCAATACAAGAGCTGAGGGGCACTGACTTAAAAAAGTACTTTCCTACACAGAAGATAGACTTCTGCTACTGGTTGCCAGGAGACAGGAGTACTTGCAGGGACAAAAAAGGGATTCCTTAGATGAATTAATTGGCAATAGCTTTATAAATGGATACTCAGAGGACTCAGGAGGCATGTACCCTGTGCAATACTCCAATGCAGCAGTTGTGTGTGATGGTGGAGTACGAAACAGAGGGGTCAGAAATGGGTCAGTCGAGGTGCCCTCCCAGCCTGAGCCCCATTGCCTCTGCTGGGATCACACGTGGGCTGCAGAGACATTCAGTCAGGCCCTGCAGGGGAACCTCTTGTGCTCTCTGGCCCTGGTGCTGGGAATTGACAGGGAAGCTGTGTGAGGGATTTGAACAGTGCTCAAAATGGGAGGGAGCTCCTTAGCCTGGGGCAAAGGGGCACCGTGGTGTTTCTGTGGCTGGAACTTCTTCAGCAGTGCTGGAGTGGGTGTGAGTGTGCTGAGCTAACCAATTTTTTCACCTGTGGCAGCCCATGAAGATTTGAAACTCACTTTCTTCTCCAAACATGGTGTGTTCTTTGAATAAAAGGGTGTGAGAACAGAGGAATGAGATTAGGGAAGGCATTTCATGAAAATAAATAGTCCAGCTTTACTTGCACAGTCATCTTAAATTAGTTTTGTATCCAAGTGCTGTGATTTTGATTTAGTGGTAGAATTTTGTCCTGGCAACACTGATGTTTTTGGTTTTGCTTGTGAAAACACATCCAATTTTTTTTTTTACCAGTATTTCTTGTTTGAATTCCACAAAGGCTCACCCATTAGGACCCATTATTTTAGCTCAGATCCTTTTTGATTCTAGAAGACTTTGCCTGTCTTGCTGCATGCTTTGCAGTCATAGAGAACCTATTGCACAGAAATTATTTCTTTCTACAAAGCTGTGATTTGGCCAGAGAGCTCCACAGCAGGTAGAATGGGATGAGAAAAAGGAAAATAAGTCACATTTTATTCCATAGATCTTTAAATAGATTAGCCATTGATAGTTTTAGAGCTGAAGGTGGTTTTTCCTAGTCATATTTGCTGTAAGGAATAAAATATTCAGTATACAGAAAACCAGAAGGTTATTTTAATTAAGAGCCTCTAAAATGAAAGAATACTAGGAGGAAGTTTGACTAGGAGGAAGAGGAGCAGGAGGAGRAAAAAAGTGCGCTAAGAAGGGCATGTGGTGAGAGCCAGAAGGCTAATGGAAGGCTAATACAGTTTTAAAAATATTTTGCATTTTTCATTATCCAGTGAAWAAGTGATGTTCCTATACCACTGGAGAGATGTGAGAGCACAGGCACTGAGTGCTTGAAGCGAATGAAGCACCCGTGTCTGAACCACTGGCAGGGCCCTCGGGTGTGTGGGTGCACCTTCCCTGTGTTTGATCAACTCACTTCACCCTGTTTATCCTCAGCTCTCCAAACAGCACATGGGTATTAACAGAATAAATCTGCTACCAAAGTGTCTGTTTCCAAAGCTGTTGCAGTGAACAGAGCAGGACAGCAAATGTTGCTCCTTAAACCTGTAGTTTTTCATCTTCGAAACTGAAGCGAAAAAGGGCGTCTTTACCCCAGTGACCCCATTAGCTGAGTGCTTCAGGCACTTCCATAATTTTTCTCTGATTAATGRTTATGTAAAAGTKACTTTACCTTTTTTAACTGCTTCTSTGGGTATTTAGAAGCATATTTTTGCAGTGATAGGAAAAGTGTCCTTATGGTTTACTTCCATTATTTTGCATATCCAACAAAACTGCTGAGTGCATTAAGCCCAGGAAATGTCTGGAGGCAGGGAGAACAACCTCCCTGCAGCTCACAGGTGATTCTCAGCATYGGGTGACACTRMMATGGTATTTCATAAGAGTATTTTCYTCTCAGTGGATCATTTTGAGCAGATCATCAATAACAGTCTGGCTTCTAAAAGCTTCTGTGTGGGTCTACAGCAGGTGATCCATCCTCCATCAGTAGACCAGCAGCAGCTTTTCTGGTGACAGTGGCTGGATTGTATTTGCCTGGGTAAGAAAATGCCTCAGCTGGTCCTACTGCTTTGCTCTCACTGAGCAGTCATTTGTGAGCATTTTTACCTGGCTCTTGCTGTAACTCTTTGTACACACATGAAAATAAAGTGAAGGGTGGTGCTATGGCAGGGTGTGGGGTGTTCCTTGGAAATTATTGTTAGCATGAGTTCCAAGACTAATGTGATTGGAAAGTAAAGCCAGAACCACTGTTCTGAGAACACAGAACACCTCATGTGATGCAGTTCTACTCAATAGGTATATTTGTGAACAAATAAAGGTGAAAAGTTTGTTGATTTTCTTCAGTCAATAGTACTTGGACAAGTTTCCCACCACAAGATAAACATGCCTGTGTGAATTTATATAACTGGAAACTGAGGTGGGAATCTGCCCCTCCTTCATTTAGGAACCTGAACTTGCTCATTCTAATGGGCTTCAAAGGCACCAGATTCATTAAATCTGCCATCCATGCAGTTTTAGGGAAATTACTTCATCTGAGGGATATCAAAGTCCTATTCAGGCAGTCTGGACCTTCTCAATAGGAAAGAGGGGGCAGACTGGCTTTTTGTGTGCCCTCTAAAGTTAAAGGACCTGCCAGAGAGTGGTGCAGAGCACCTAATAGACACCTAATGCTGGACACTCCAGGGGCAATCAAAAGTTAATACTCAGCCCTGCCTCTGGTGAAGTTAGTACAACAACAGCCTCCACCCTAAAACCACAAATAAAACCCCCCAAAATCACAGGGCCTTAAATACTGTCTGTGAAATCAGGAAGGGTCCTCAAACCCTGACTATTTTATTAGTTTTGAGATGAAAGCAGTCCTTGTTCCATGTATCAGAAATTGTCAGTTTGTTTACCTTTTTTCTCCCTTATTAGTGGTCCTTCTGAGGGACAGTCTTTTAACATCTGTTAATGCAGAAGATTGCAAATGGATAAATAAATGATAGGTAAAGAGTTAGGTAGGCAAAGAGGTCCAGGTAGTTTATATTGCTGCGCAATCTGTATTTCGAGGTAGATTCAGACTTCCTCTCATATCTGAGGTTACAGAACTGCATAGCACTGCCCATGCCAGCATACCAGAATTTGTTGCTATCCCAAAATAATAATCATAAAAACAAGCGTGCAGCATAATGACTTGAAGGCCAAGAGTTGTACACGTTTTATCTTTTCCATCTATGAGGTTTATGATTTCAAGCTTTCTCTCTCCAGCCATTGTGGGTGAGATGCAATGTTTACAGAATTTCATATGGAAGAAGATGAGGCACTTAAAGTAAACATGAAGTATTGTGCAATTTTTATTAAAGTAAATCACTTGTCTAACTAAAAAGGGAAAGAGAATAGCTACAAAACTAATTTCCTGATGCAGTTTGGGTCAACAYACCCCCTTTATGTCAAAGTTTTGATTTGAAACCTTGTCCTGCGTTAGTGAAGTGGGAACTGATGCCTTGCCAAATGCACCTGGCTCGCTGTTTTCTCAACCCATCACTTGTGGTGGCTGACTGTGACAAATGTGGCTGAGCAGGTGGGAGAGCAGCAGCAGCCCCTCCTYGCAGTCCTGGCCTGATTTCCTTTGTGCCTCTCACACCAGCTGTATAGGAGTGCAAACAAAGCATGTTGAGGGTCACTGCTGCATGTTTTCAACAGTAAACTGGGTAGGACAACAAATACTAAGTTTAAACATGGCTAAGAGGGAGGGAAATATCCATACCTGAGAAAATGAGTTGACTAACATAAATGCTTTTGGCACCTACTGCTTGTTACAATGATCTGAGAAGAGAAGGGGTGCACTTTAGCATGAGATTGTTGCAGTTCTGATTAGATTTTCAAACATTTGTCACCAATGCTGTATAGATATCTGTAGTCCATCCTTACAGAAAGAAGCAGTGAGCTATAAGCAGTGAGGCTCTTTGTGAAGGCAGAAATATCTAATAAGCTGGGGAGTTTTGCTAGCTCCCTACTGCTTTTTGCTTGTGCATGATGGATGGTTGTAGAACCACTGGCAATTCTCCAGCCTTGGCAGCCATGTGGAACATATTATCCTCTTGGGCAGAACTGCCAAATCTGTTCCAACCTTTCCACTCAGCTGTAAACCCAAACCCTTAAACACAAATCACTTACATGACAATATCCTCTATTGTAAAAAATTCCATAAAAGGCTGTAAAGGATACCAGTGGATTTATCCTCTCCACTGCTAGGACCATTTGGTCTTTCTTGTTCCAAAATGATCATATTTATTTATTTATTTATTTGTTTACTTACGAGTATTTGGATGCTTTATGTAAAGACTGATCAAATATACGGAACTGAGATGATAACAAAACACTTAAGAGATTTTTAGGGTGACAACAAGAAATTTACCATTCACCTTCTGCTACAATGCTTCCCCCAGAGTTACTTCCATTCTATGTTTYCATACATCTAGGAAGATCTAATCTACATTAACAGGTAGAAACCTCACACTGATAACTCAGTCTAACAAAAATTTTGACTGGATAAATAGCTTAATATTTTTTTAAAACCTTTCAACCTTTCAATCAATTTTGTTGTGTTCATTTGGAGTCATTGCCATAGTACACTGCAGTCACCTCAAACAACTTCTTTCCCTAGAGTGCACAATCAAATATTTTAGTGTGATAAAGCTTTGCCAATTGTGCTACTTGCACAGGATATGACAGCTCGTTGCTTTAGAAAAGCTGTTTCACCTCCATATGCCACTCTTTTCAGAGGTGACTGTCACAGCCCAAAAACACTCCCATGTCTGAATTTTCAAATGTTGAACCCTTAGTGGAGGTGCTGTAAATTAGTTCAGCTGTAAGTTGCTGGTGGGGTGCAGTCTGGGGGATGGTAAAAGAGGTAAAACATTCCCTTCGTATTTTTCTGTCTCATCAGCAGCAAAACATGATKGGCTTTATGCAGGACAAATGCACATCTCTGGGTCTGCAGATGGCCACTTGGAGCTCTTGCAGCTCCACCAAGTTAACATCACATATATGCCCTTCTCCAAAAGCAAAAGCTAAAGACTGACAAGGGACTTAATTTTCTTCTCTTAGTCATAACTGATAAAATTCTGTCAAAACTCCAAAGGCTAAGATCAGCACAATGATTTGGTGTTTCTTCCCCTACCGGCCTTACATACATCACCAGATAGTGTCTTTCAAATGAAACTTTATTTTACATCTCTTTTAATAAATCATTAGTAGAGCTTATGTGGTGCTGGCTATTCTTCTTCTAACACTTGAGTGATTTTCTATCCTAATAACATGGACTGTGTGTCTTTTTAGTTTTATTCACAGGACCACGTGACTGATTTATGCACTGGTTTTATGTGGACATTTTTGCAAAAAAGACTCTGTCTGCAATAATTTCTTCTATCTGGTTACCTAAGGAGATTGTTGATTCATTGATTGTGTCATTCAATAAGCTTTTAATGACTCTTGGATTTGATTTACCCTCCATGAATAAGCTGWGAGAAGTTTTGAAACAGAACCTCAAGATATATATGTCAGCAGAAATTAAAGATATGAGCACTCTACCTTAAGGCATCATTAAAAAGGGTTTTATTTTATTTGATTTTGAATTCAGGGCACAGGCCAATGAAAATTTAATTAAGTTATATGTTGTGGGAACTACATTTGCGAAATTGATTTGAGGGATTTGCATAATATGATGGTCTCAGAGCATYGTATATAGCCTGACCCTTTTATTTCATCCTTTTTAGAACAGAGTGCCTTTTTCTTTTCATACTGTCTTGTCCATTTATTCCGATATTACAGCTTAGTTATTACCTAGACAATAAAGAAAATAATTATCTACCAGTCAAACACAGTGCTATTGTTACTTTCATGTTACTATTGCTTCCMGCATTGTTAGCAGAGTTAACTTTAAAATACAATGGGTTTTTTAATGCTTAAATAATTCCATTATGTTGCTAAACATGCAGATACAGTAAACTTCAACTTTGGGAAGATCAGCTCTTCTAAAGACCCTCTGCTAAAGACATTCTGTATYTATGGCTCAAGGTTAAGGTAAGATGTGGTTATGGTGGAGGACCCATAAGTGATAAAATTTTAGAATACTGTTGCACCTTGGAAGCAGGAGATAGCAAGTTCATACTCATAGAAATAGAGGATGATGACAATAATAATGTGGGACAAAGACAGGTTTAATTTTACAGCCCATTAGACACTAACTGCATGCAGAAAATCTTTTCTTACAATCAGGTGTGGTGGTTGACACTGAAAGAATTACTGGAGTAGTTATCCGAAAATTTTGAGAACAGAGAAAATCATGAGCTTTCCATATCATGTGTTCTTCTCTCTTCACAGGAACTCCCAGTTATAAAGGTACCAACTCACTTCTGCCCCAGCAGGCTTTGGCCAGATCCAACATATCCTTTTCCAGAACAGCCCTTAGGGAAGGCTGCATTGTCTGCTGATTCTAATACAAGCCACATCACCAACCATCAAGTCACCTTTCCCTAAATTGAATTAATTTATTYATCTACCATGCTTCTTCCTTCTGTAATTCAAGTTGCATCTTTCTTTCTTTAAGCTTTTCTTCTCCCAGGTTTTCTCAGTCACATTTTGCTGCTTACCAATTTCATTAATCTTGCAACCTTCCCTGGAAATTCCCAAATCCTCAGGCAAGTCCTGTTACTACAGTCCCCATGGACATCTCTGGTTTTGTTCTATGCTATGAAACCTTTAAACTTCCTTTTCACTCTGCTCTTTCCCTCTCCTTTTCACTCTTGTTTCACTTAAGCCTTTTTGCTGTTCCTCTTCATTCAGAAGCAAATGACCTGAGCTTAATAGCCTTTTGAATCATTCAGGTAAGCTATTAAAGGGCTATTTGAACTCAAACAATAAACTGGGGTTTAGCTTTCAGTTTTATTCCTTTTTACCTAGCTGGTTCATAGAGTTTAGTGTCSTGAAGAAACACCAGTCAGGAATGCACATTTACTTTCAGATATTTTCTTCCTGATACTGTAAATTTTCAGTTTTTGTTTGTTTGTTTGTCCTGAGACCCTGCCATCAGCCTTATTTTTGTAGAAGGCAGGAAACAGGTCTTCTGTTGTGTTTGTAACCAGAGGATATAATCACTTCCCCTCCTCATATGTTGTATTACAGAAGCTCTCTGGTGACCAGAGTCACCAGAAGGAGACATTTGGCAAGCTCTCCCTCTTGTTTCCAAGTCTTCCATCAGAAGTTTCCCCTTAGCATCGTTGTCACTTGACACTAAGGGGACAATCAACCCATGGGCAAAAGCGTTGTACATGTGAAAGAGAATTAGAAGGGAATGCCTGGCGGTCTAAATTTGAAAATTTAGCATTAAAAGACTAAGCCAATTTGTGTTCTGCAGAGATCAGCCAATTGYGAGCACATTACAGTGGCCAGGCCATAGTAATTGCTCCTGCACTGAACAGCTGCACTGTCTTCTTCCCACAGAAATAAAAATGGTGGGAAATGTGCCATGAAACTTTATGTATTTGTATAACTGAAAACTTGATAGTGGCTGCAACGATGCAAAGTATGYGAACATTATGGGTCCATTTTACGAAGAGATAAACTGAGGGCAAAGGTTTATGACTTGTCAAAAGTAACACATGGCAGAGCAAGCAGTTCTGGGCTCTGCTCCTGCTTTACAAGCCTGCAAAGAGTATTCTAGTTGCCTAGCTCTTGCTATTGTGGTTTAAATAGTGTTAACTTCTTTTTTTTTAGTGTATTAGTGCCCTGATTAACCACTATTAGTTTGGATTAGTTTTACTGGAGTGATTTTTGCTCTGGAGCTACAAAAGTTTGACYACTTTTACTAACACACAGTTTTCTGTATGAGTTGATTCTGAGTCAGATTGAACATATGGGAAATTTTTACAGTACCTTGGAATTCAACACACTGTGCCCTTGGTGTATTGTTTCAACCTTCTCATGTTGTTCCTTCACAGCAGGAGACTGCCATGCAGAATTGCTATGGATAACACATGTATATGCACTCACAGGGGTCACTCACCACTGTAAATTGTTTATATTATACACAGCACTGTATTCATAGTGGGGAGAATGAAATGTATTTGAATTTATACTTTTTTTTTTTTTTTCTCCAGAGGTATACAAAACTCTTTCCATATTTCCAACGGACTAAAAATTTTCCCCAGCATACTAACTCTCACCAATGCTGCATGAGGGAAGCATTTTGAATCTGCAGAGGTAATTTAAGTGAGAATTAATTTTTGCCATGATAATTCATTAATGTATTGATCTTGGTCCTACTTATGATCATTCTTCGGCAAAAAGCTCCTGTGGTTCAGATGCTGCTTTTGCTGTATATTGAAACTGAGCATTGATGTTAAAAGAAAAGTCAGACAATCAGAGAAGACAGGAATTCCTTACCACACAGATTCCAGATCCATCAAGGCATCTGTTTGCATTGCCATTGCAGTTGCAAGGAGAGCATTTTCCTGAGCTGGTACGATAAAATCCCTCTTGGCATCCCTGCAATGAAAAAGAAAGTATTTCCTTTTTAGTTAGAGAATTAGGTTTGGTGAAAGGAGGGGAAAGCAACACTACAACTATGAGGTCTCCCCAGAGCACACTGTACAGCCCCATGACAGCAGATGGACCACACACACACTCTGAGCTCGARTCTGTTCTTTCACTCTCTGTCCTGGTACTTGCATTTTGCATTTTGCCGTGGAGTGTTAAAGCTGTCAGCATTCCTGCCTGCGTCCTGTCCCTGACAAACAATGGGTGTGGAGTTGGCAGATTCTTACTGCGTGTTCAGCTGGAGGATGAGTTAACCAGAAATGGTGATCCTTATTTGGTAAAGAAGGTTTATTTATAGTAGAGAAATAGCTTTTACTTAAAAAAAAAAGAAAGAAAGAAAAGCTTTAGAAAATTTACATCAAAGCTCTGATGAGCTTTGCATGAATAACCCACAGGAAACAGAAATATACCTACAAAGATCAATGCCATTTTGAATAAATGTGTGGATGTCCCTGTTGTATGTAATTTAGTAATTTTGATAACTTATCAAAGCTTCAAGAGAAATTGTAAATATCTGGATCACCTTCTTTTGAATAACAATTACAGCAATAATATAAGGAATTGGAAGCACAAAGCTATTAAGATGCCCTTCAAAGACTGAAACATAAAAAGATAATTAAAGAGAACTTTTTTGTTTGATGTGTTATGTATAAATTCTTCTTTACTGAGGAACTTCTCCCTCATGATGCAGAACTGGTGAGACATAAGCAGGTTGGCCTCAGGAGCAATCCGTCTTAACTCAGGCACCCTGTGTCACCCCACTCACCCTGTCCAGTCTCCCTGTGGCACATCTATGATATTAGATACATGCAGTCTAATAAATTTTTGGATCCTAAATACCTTACGCTTGTCTAACTCTTGCAATGTTGTTGCAGAGCTGTTGTGAAGGCACTGGCATGTCAATTAGCTCTCCAAAAATCACTTGCCATACCCTGTTTCTGCTATTATTTGCTAACAGCATCCCTGAATGTATGTGAGAGCTTGAGGTATGACAGGCTTTTGYGGAGTATTTTTTGTAGCTCTCTCTACAGTACTTTTTGTGTTCTGTGGCTCTTGAGGTCACCTACCCGTGCAAAAACTGGGAAAAGTTCAAGGGACTCAGAAGGGTGTGGGTCTTCTTGTATTTGTGTGAGCTAAGAGGCTTTTTATTGTATTATACTGACCAAATTAGGATTAGCTTTCCTTTGTTCCTTCCCATTCTTTATTTTCCTGGGTTGCCCTGAAGCCAGGGATGAGGATTTTCCTGCACTGCGGTACCCATAACTTCTCATGCCCACTATAAGCTATGGAAGGATCAGCAGGTGTACGGCACCAAACGCAGACAATGCCTCCCCTGGCTGCTGAAAGTGGCCTCTGAGCAGCAGTGCCACATGTCCCTGCTGGTGGCTGGGGCTAGCTAGCCCTGGCACASGGCTATGGCTGTGTCACTCTGGGAGCTGCACCCGCATGCCTGCACAGTGCTGTAGTTACAGCTGAGGAGCACTGGGTCACAAGAGCCAGCAATCCCGAGTCCTGTCTGCATGTTAATTCCCATTCCCAAGGGTGGGAAGGTCCTTCTGTCCAGCCAGACAAGCTGCTAKCTTAGAAAACAAATGTGTCTTAGGAGATGACTAACAGCAAGCTTTAAAAATGAGGTTTAGAGATGAATCATTACTCCAATCTTATCCCAGAGAGCTCTGAGATGCTGAGATGAACATAAATGGAAAACTCGGTGCCCTTTACCATTCTTGTGCAAAGAAGTTTATCTGGTTTGCTTTGGAAACACTTTCTTTGATAATAGCTCCTAGAAGGCAAAGTCTTCGGACCACAGAATCTTTGGGACAGCAGAAATACTGTCTATTTGTGCTGCTTGTTTCTTTCAGTTGTTTAGTCTTAACACACAGCGGTAGGACTGGCTCCCGCCAGACTAAGGATTGCAGCTGAATGATTACACCACACACTGTGGAAGGGAGACAGTTAGTTCCTAAATTGAAAACAGATTCTTGTCCCCATGTCTGCCTTTGCAATATTTCTTTCCACCCATACAGATCTAAAGCATGTTATATTCTCTGATGCCTCAGAGCTGGTGGGTGGTCCTAGCTGTGTTCCTTTAGTGTCTGCCCAAAAGTTTTCTTGGTTTTGCAGGTCTAAGCAGAATAATTTTTTGAGTTTTGACAGTGAATATGGACAATGGAAATGTAGGAATGCATGAAAATGTGTCTACGAAAATCCTTCAGTCAGCCATAAAGATAATCTAATTTACACTTCAGCTAATGGTATTACCTGCATTGCAGCCATGAGTGAGCTTTCCTCTAGTCTATACACCCTGCAGGAACAAGTTAGTGCACTTCAGTGCCACATTCCTGATTTGAGTGTAAGTCTTTGCTGAAGTCCACTGGGACCCAGTTTACCTCCTGTCATTAGCAGACATGGCCCTCAACTCCTCAAGACATCTGCCTCARTTCTGGGTCCCTCTATTTCCATTGTCAGAGCCCCTCCTCAAAATTACATGTGTGGAAGCCATTAGTATTTTTTTCACAACTTTTTCCCCCCACGTTACTCAATTAATCACAAAAAATTTAGAAGGTGCTGATGCTCACTATCTTAAAGTAGTACTTTAAACCATGGGTTGCCATCGATAAACCATCGATATAAACCAGAAATGAGGTATTGACAACTGGTGCTATGAGAGAGGAGGGAAGGAAGGGAAAATGGGATCCAGATTGTTTCCTTAGGGCTCTGAAGTTTTSTSAGGCATTCTCAATTATTCTGATATRTTTTTGTTGCTCCTTGCCCTACTAGTGATAATGGAGTGATTGGTTGGTTGTTCCAGACCATGAGCGAACATAATATTTATAAAAAGAGGTGTCAGAGTGTAGAACTAATTGAGGGATTCAAATTGCTGAATGTTCTGGGAGCACAAAATTATTKCACACAAAGCACAAGCAGGTCTGGAACAAAATGGAAATACCCTCCCTGCAAAATCRTTATGAAGGCAATTGAGTGAGGAACATTTCCGTCCACTGCCTGTTTCTGAACGGTGAAGACAATTAGAAGGCCAAAATGTTAGGTCTGCATTAGCAATTATGTCTTCACAATTATTAGATATTTTTTTCCCCGAGGGACAAAGTTTGTTGCAGTTCAAGTTGAAAAGTCCAATCAAATGTTGGCCTTGCTGATCTCCTGAAAATCTTTGCACCCGTGGGGCATTTATTTCCCCCCTCCCACCCTGCATCTGGATTTAATGATTACATTCCTTAAAAACAAGAACCAGCTGCATGTTGAAAGTGCTGTGGAGCCTGTAGTAATTTTTTGCTTCTTCAGACCTTTCTGCTGGTCTGGGTGCAAGACGGGACTGAAGATGGAAGGCAATTCACACACCAAGAGCATGAATTTACTCCCATATTATATTCAAGCAGTTCCACCAATTTCACTGTAGCTGCAAAGCGAGGGCAGAAGTGGGTCCCCCATTCCTCCCCTGCTGCCAGCTCSCAGGAGTGGTGCAGCTGGGCTGGATGGCTCTTTGCTGTGAACCTTCCCCAAAACAGAGTGCTGTGCTGGTAGCACACACAGAGTGCTCTCAGTGGTCACATCTGCCTTGGYMMGCTGAAGAAAGGCAGGSTGTGGTTCCAGGCCTGGATCYTGCTCCTKGACAYACTCTGATTTCCCTCACAATGACCAGGGCATGGCATCTCTWAGGATGTGCTCCCAAGGGGCAGTTTGTATAGGATTACCCTTCTCTGGGTGAACGTGGGGACTGCTTCAGCACATGGACATGGGCTGGGTTGTGCTGTCTGACTGGGACAGACAGATTTACTGCTTCAGGCATAGCCACTGACTCTCTCATCCAATGGTAAGAAAACATGGCATGTATCGTTAGTGCTGGAATGTGATTTTCTTGTGAATATATAAACACACACAGGGTCTCCTTCTTCCATAATAAAAGGCTGTCTTAGATCCACACCAGTGCTTGTTGTTTCCAGAGTTTTCTCTCAGATGCTGGGGTACACAAAAATGTGTGTATTCAGGGTTAAATAATCCACATTAAGACATTTCAGCCTTTGTTATATCCATTGTACCAGGCTTCGACCAGGAGCCCCATTACTCTGAGTCCAAAACAAACCCAAACCAAAAAGGTGGTGCTTTCCTCCAGGATCATTGTAAAAAGGGGAACAGCTGGTGCACGTGGGGAACTGAATCTGAGGACAGCACTCAAAGCAGTAGTCATGGCACATCAGCTGCTGAGTTGCTGATAAGTTTGGTGCCAGTGGAGCCTTGGTTGTAGTTCCCAGCAGAGTTGTGGTCTTTGCTGCTAGAGAGTGTCCCAAGGTGTGCATCATTCCCGGTGTGAGAARGATCCTCAGGGAGCTACATGAATGTTCAGGCACAAGGGCAAAGAGCAAACATTATGGTATTACTTAGTAAATTCTCATTTCAAAGGTGTGTTCGGGATAGTAAAAGTGAATGCAATCTGGGCACAGTCGAACCTGATAAACTCATGGGCTCCTGATGAAATGAAAATTCACTTAGTTAACACAATACCCCAGATCTATCTTCAAAAATACAAAGAAGTCCTATTCTGTATTGCAAACACTCGTATTTTGTGTAGAAGGATGATTGTTGATGTCAAGAGGCAAAAATGCACATTTTCTTAGTTTTTGTCAGYCTCCACACATTACTTCTTCATACAACAAGAGGTGAGATAAATGACTCCAGCATAATTTATGATATGCTATTCAACTCTTAGAAACTGTTCCTGATCACATTATTTTAGGCTTGAGTGGAAGAGAATTTAATTAATTCTCATTACCTGTCATCTGGTAATGGCCAAGTAAATCCACAGATAGCTATCTCTGGTTAAGCTGACATAGCACAAGTTGTTTATGTGCTTTATCTTRATTGTGTTGCAAGTTAATTGGCCATATAGTTTTACTTTTTGAAAATATATTTGTGCATTCCAGTTTTCACTGCTCTGCAGACTGATCTGTTCTGTAAAGCTGGAAAAAATATTGTCAGAAAGCATAAACCTAAGGAAGTCATAATTTGAGAAGTGTGAAATCTGGCTTGAAAGGTCAGATGGTCTCAGTCAAATCATTTATAGGCAACTGTGACACATATTGTGAATTATTTGCATAATAATGTTTTTCACTTGACATAGATTGATTTACAATTTTGGAGTTGTGGAACCCTTAAAAGTCCCCACTATCTCTTATAGAATGAAAGAAAAAAAAAGAAGAAACAAAAACTCTACTTGAACATTATGCAGTTTTGCCTCAGAACACAAGAAAAAGAAAATAGAAAAATGATGCTCCTCTGATATAACAGGCATCGTAACAGCCATAGATACCTGTAAAAATAGGACACTTGGATAATTTAAGTCCATATTTTTAATGTATTGATGAAAGCAATGAGACAAATTGGGTGGAACAATGCCCTTGACAGCTTCACATCAATTTGTAATGTTTATCTGGAAGGAACTGTTCTGTAAAGAACAGTTTAGACAAATAAAATTTTAAGACTCCAGATAATATCAAATCTCTCAAATCCTACATATTTTGTCATACTGAGATGAGTGAATACTCTAAGCAACTTCCATCCATTTTAAAATCCTTGTGTCTAAAGCAGTGTACTGGAAGTGCATGACATTACCATGGAGACATCAGTCCTCTGCTCCTTGAGGACATTTCCAAACTCAACCCAAGCATGCTTGCTTTTGTTTATTTTTCTTTATAAGCAGTATTTGAAATTGGCAGCTACAGTTCTGGGGCCTTTTTGAAGATTGTTTGCTTAGGCCAACTTGAGATAAATAGCCTATTGCCCTTCCTAAAAATAAAGATGTTTTCCTGCTTGAATATCTCCCAGTACTTTCATTTATGTAATTGTTTACTAGAAATAAGAACATTAGAGGAAAAAGCCTGAGAAAGCAGTCCTSTAGAGTACATTTGATGTCATTTCAGTTTCTCTGGCTTCCTCCGAATAGGTAAAACTCTCTTCCAAAGAGATTCCTGGTTTTGATCACCTATAATAGAGACTTCACTTTCAACGCTCAGCCAAGAGCTCACAGAAGTCTTGCCAAACACCCAGCGTGCAGCAGGTCTCACCCAATGTGCCTGTGTGACCCCTGAAGACCATCCCAGGGTGCAGCCCTAAGGAGCTCCATACCCCAGGCATGTGCTGAGCTAACACAGCTGTGGCCCTGCTGGGCAAACTGGCCTTGGCAGCTGCCTGGTGGCACTGCCCGTGCAGGAAAACCAAACCACAGAGAGCTGGGAGTCATCTGCACAGGGACATCCACACGGGATGCCATGTGGCCAGGAGCCAGCTGGACACCCGCTGTACGGTTTGACTTCTTGTGTACGGAAACACATGGAAATGAGGTCAGCCGTGCCTGCTGCTCGCTCCTGGCTGTGCAGAGGGACAGGGAGGGGCAGCCTCACGGTGTCAGTGCCAGCTCTGTGGACAAAGCCTGGAGATGAAATCTATTGCAMGTGTCAATGTGCTGTGCCTTGTAGAAGCATCCTGCCACTGATACGTCTGGCCACTATAAGTCTGTCCCACTACTGCTGGACACTATGTGTCCTTGGAGAAGTGCAAAAACTCCTTGGAATCTGTTCCACCACTCAAGTGTATTCAGGCAGAGCAAGTGGATGCATAGAAAGGAAATCTTGATATCTGACAGGCCCAACCATTTCTCTCCCTACATGCAGGAAAGAACCAGCCTAGAAATAAGAATGGCCCTATTCAAAGGACACCTTCTGGTTCACTCCAAAAGACACGCTAAAAATACTGCTTTGCCAAATTGGGATGTAGATATTCAAAGTATTTTAATCCATGGACATCCTACCTTAAAATCACTCTGGGCAGGCACAAAAACTATGGCTTATCATGCTTGGAAAACAGTCTTTACCTTGGACAGGTATACAAATCTACTTTTGGTATTTCATTCACCAAAAGGCCCTAAGGACAGCAACAYGACTTTTACATCTGCTTTTCAGCTCAGGACATAATTGACTTCCGGTACATTTAAACATGGATTTTTAAAATCCAGACTTCCAGTTGTAGACCAGTAGTCATTCAACCACTTCTTGTTCCCTGGGAGCACACTAAGAGACATTTCAAATTCCTCAGCTCAAAGATGTGTTATTCATAAGCATAGATACAAAGATTTAGTTCTTCTTCAGCCTGCTGGGAAGCTTCATGCAAACAAAAAGGGCTGTGATAACACTGCATCCCACTCTCCTGACCTTCCTGCCTTTGGTGACCTGMAGGAGAAACCTCTCTCCATTTGTTGCCAGAATATAAACCCAGCAGATGTACAGTAAGCACTGTGTGCAACTCCAGCTCAGTATCAGCCCCTCTGCTGGTGTGCAGCAGAGATGGTCTTTGCCATTTTACACAGCCAACACACATTTATTGATCACTGAAAAGGTGCTTCACTGCTGGAGATTAAATTTCAGGCTGAGAATTCAGTATGTGTAGGTTTTTGACTGCATGGGGTTTCAGAAGTGTGTGTTTACAAGGGGAYGGGCAAGAGTTAAGTGGGGGAAAAGAAAATACGCATATTTGCTGTGCAGGGCCCTGCTGCTGTCTGGTTCTTGTCCAGGCCCCAGGGGACGGGATGGTCTTCCATGTTCACTAGAAAACCTATGACCAAACTGCTTGGGGTCAGCAGTCAGGAACACCTGCACGCATTTCCCCCTTTTCAGAATGTGTGGACAGCTGCTCTGAACCCATCAGASAYTGAGTTCACCAGGCTGATAAGGTGYTTATTAATTTATACTTTGTTTGAATRGTCCATGCCTTTACATTATGGAGCCCTATTTTTGGTGATGAACTGACAAAATTTTCTGTATCCATCTCATATCTCATCCAATCGATGCTTTGTTCATCCAGGTAGTGTGTGGTGCTCTGGGGCTCTTCACACCTAGACTTTTCCACATTTGTGGATGAGGAACTCAGTGCTGTTAGCTCACCAGTCCTTGCTGAAAATGCTTTGGGACCAAATACTGACTGTAGCTGAGAAACACTGCTAAGGAAATTTTGTAATGCATTTAAAGTCAGAACTATGTTGTTTTTGTGTGTCCACGAGACAGCACATGTTTTACAGGTACATGTATGACATCTGAACAGTGTGCCTCAGCAGGTAATCCATCTTTCTAGTTTGGCTTAACTAACCATGAAAGGCTGACTCACCACATTTCTTCACCAGGGAATAACAAATCACTGAACGCAACATCAGATACTGGCAGATGCCTCTGTATGGTTCCTGATTCCTGTTTTCCAAAAGAGTAGACCCRCCAGAGACAACTGCATGAAAACAGGCTCACAATATTACTTTCTGTTTTGAATATTATTTGGCATTGCTCCGCTGCTTCACAGTTTTTATCCTCATCTGCTTGACACATGAACACCAGACTGTTCACAAGATCATCAGCAGTGTGAATCAAAATATGTAAAGCAAAGCTTTGCATTTTTTTCACATAATACCTGTTAAGAAAAAAGCTTGTGCGGATGGTCTTTGCCTCAACAGCTGAAATGGTTGAGATAACAGATGGCTGTGTTTAAACACTTTTTTATTGCTCCTCCAAGAATGCCAACCATGGCAGGGAGGGATGGGATTAGGTGATCTTTAAGGGCTCTTCCCACCCGTAATATTCTATGATTCTATGATCTGATGGATCCTGAAGTGTTTGACTTATGGTAGAATGTGTCTAATTAAATTTTCTCTGCTTTGTTTTGTTCTGGATGTTTGGGTTTTTTTTTTGTTTGTTTGGTTATTTTTTGTATTTTTTTGAGTTATGTAGGGGAAAATAGTTCTAGAAGGTGTCCTTGGCCTCTTTATATACAAGTGCTTGATGACAGCTCTGATATTGTCCTGACTGTCATTCATACTG
Organism: Malurus melanocephalus; assembly: GCF_030028575.1. Taxonomy (NCBI): domain Eukaryota; kingdom Metazoa; phylum Chordata; class Aves; order Passeriformes; family Maluridae; genus Malurus; species Malurus melanocephalus. The sequence goes on from NW_026623255.1 coordinate 2,638,111, forward strand.
CTGCCACATTTTTACAATAGTAGCTATGTAGTTGTGAAACATTTGTTTATTACTTTCTTGTACACCTTGCATTCTCAAAATGTGTGTGGATTTGAATTTGCCAAAGGACAAAAAATGCTCCTATGGATAGAGATTTGTGCAGTCACAATTTCCTCAAAAGCACAGTGAGTGCTTGCAGCAATGAGAGGTTTGCTGCCAAGAGTATATTCCAATAAGTCTGTTTGTATACAGTGAGGCATTGATCAAATCCAYGGCTTCTCAGTTTGTATTTATAGCCCACCCTAGCTTTTATTTATAGGTTACCTTTTAGTCTTGTCTATATTATATGTCTCTCTTGTTAGCAACRAGGCTTGAATGTCATTTAAACTGTATTACAGTAAATGCCAACCAGAGGAGATGATTGTTCATTGGCCCTTCTTGGGGGAGGCCTCTGYGCTTCTCCTGGGCTGTATCTATTAATGGAGCATCTGAACATTGCACTGRTGGGTTTGGATCTGCACCTGCCCCCACTGGCTGCCACAACCTCTCTGTTGTTGCCTTGTTCTCTGTTTCTTCTTGTGTCCTCCCTGTTCTGCCTTCCATCTGTCCTCCTACTCCTTTTCTCCTATCCTTGCAATCCCTGCCTATCCCTGCCTATCTCTGCCTATCCCTGCCTATCCCTGCCTATTCCTGCACCTGGTCCCAGCCACTCACCCACTTTATTAGATATGCTTCACCTCTAATCTACAAACACCTCCACAGCAATAGTTTCATTGTGCTGTTTGAAATCAACATAACAAAAAATATTCCTGCTTGCTGAACATCAAAGAATCTCATCATCTTGTTTCYATGCATGAGCTGCTCTCTCTCTAATTTTGCTCATAAAGGATACTGGGACTCAAGGGAATATATTTCTGCTCATGTTTTGTGTGGTGATGGGCATCAGTTAAATGGAATAATGACCACAGCCATTCAGAATCACAGAATGAGCTGGAATGGAGCTCTGGAGGTGGCCTAGAGCGGATTGTCTGGGACTGTATCCAGGTGTATCCAGTGCAATCCATGGCAGAGCACACGGTGTAATCCCAGTGTCCCAGATGTACCCAATGTACCCGTCAGTGACACTCCTCAACAACTTCATGTCTCTTAAGAGAACTGTTCAGAACCAACAGGAATACTGAACATTCCCAATGGTCAGATGTTTCTGGTAGTCCTGTTTTGCCTGTTTCAGGTGCCTGCAGTGAATATAAAGCATCTGGACCCAAGACTTTCCTTAATTCAGTGCTGAAAGTACTTCTTTGGCTTTCAGCTAAACAGCCATGGTTTGAAGACATTTTGATTTGTACCCAGCATTGCTTGGCATTGTGCTGCATTCCCCATATTTCCCACCATTCTTTCCTAGGGTTAGRCCTCACTCTTGTATTTGAAGGTAACTTTTATGAGTGACCTGCAGTAATTTACTGCCAAAGCATACCAGATATATGAAAAGGATTGGTCGAAGAGTGTAGAGAGAAAGAATTACAGTTCAGTGATAAAATTTCTCATGAAAGCTGGAAACTAACTTTGTAAGGGAGCTTTTAAGACATTTCAGGGAAGTCTGTTTCTTTCATACAAGAAACGAAACATGAATATGGAAAAAYTTATTTGATATAGAAGTTGTTTTTTTAAAAGTATCTCCTATGGCATTTGTTTTTGTTAGATACAATGATGAAAGCATTTTTCTCTTCTTGAAAAAACAAATTAAGAGCAGGAGCTCTTACTCAAGGTACAAAGAACATTAGTTCTGCTGGTGACTTCCCCTTTAATCTGTCCTATGAATTTCTTTAATTTACTACATGCATCTTGCTAGACCAGGCCCTGGCTAAGGAGATTTCTATGAGTTCTTCCAACCACTGAGGTAAACTATAACTAATTTTAAAAATAAAATGCCCCGGTGATGCCCTTTCACAGAGCTGTCATACTTCACTCTAAGTTATCATTTGAAGAAGTAAAGGGCTTTAAATTCCCAGACCATGAGTAATAAATTCAAGATTGTCTTTGTACTTGAACCTATAAATCCCTATGAAATRGCATTTCAGAAGGATCTTTGTCTTCCACTGGAGAACGAGGCCCTCAGAAGTTAATAACYGACCTGTTGGCCAGACATGCTCTGCCATCAAAGTAATTGTAAAGAGATGGACAGAAATTCTGCTCTCCACCATGAGGTACTCCACAACACGCAGGCAAAAGTGGACATCTGCTCTGCAATTTTATTTATTCTCTGTCGATTTTTGCTAAATTTGTCTGAGCTTTGAAGCCTTTCAAACTAGAGAATCAAAAACAAACAAGCTTGCTCACCAGCTTCCCCTAGGCCTCCAAGCTCTATTTATAATTTCTATAAGCCTTCATTACCTCTGGTCTACAGTATCAAATTCTTCTGAACTAGAAAGGTCACATTCTAACTATTATTACTGGAGAAATTGATTCAGTGTGTGACATCATAGCTAGACAGTTAATTACCCCATTTAATAGGACACTACAGCTGTTCGGGAACTGTCTGCATGCAAAAAGCCACTCTATAGTRTTTACAATTTCTAAGGCAGAAGCCTCATGCAAATTAGCCATTTGCAATTTCAAATTTATTTTTAAAACTGTAAACATTCCTGAGAACACATTTTTAGCTTCATCTTCAAATCAATGTTCATGATAGTTTTATAGTAAGCACCSTGGTGCAGTACATTAAATCCCCATATTGTTCTTTTAAATTTTCTGACATAGTTAACTGTGAAATATTTATTACTTCCAGTGTTGCACTGATGTTGTAAATTAGAAATTTACCAGAAACTGGGGAAGAGATTTGGGCACAATGCTTGTAATCTTTTGTTTATCCATTTATCTTGACAGGTATCTCAGTTGTAATTGCATTTAATRAGACTGCAAACTAAAGTAATTATGTGAATTGCACACTAACAAGCTTTCTGTTTTGTTATTTAAGTTGCAAATGTAAAAGCAAATTCTTTCCTGTTTAATCTGTCATTCATTGGAACCCTCCAATAATTTTGCATATTCTTGTTTTTAAATGAAATTCTAAGATGAGATAGGTTTGATAAAAAAACCTCTACCATAGATCTGAGCAAATTATTGTAATAATGGGGTGTTCTAGATAAGTGATATGAAATGCTCATTAAATCCGCAACAGTGTGTTTTTGTGAAGATCAGTAAYTTGAATCTTCAAACACCAAAACAGTGACAAAGCAGTGACACTGGATGTGAACCTGTAATCATTTTCAGCAAATTAACTGGTTAATAAATGATGAATCAAATGAAGCATTATCTTCTGTTACTGGTGTTTCTGTCATCCCCTGTGCATGGTTCTCAACATTGAATGTTCCTTTATGCCTGCATCCCCAGTGGTGGTTCCACCTGAGAGCAGGGGCTGATCTGGAGCCAGGCACATCATGTCTGGCCAGTCTGCAGCTGCTAAAGAATACATCTGATGGCTGAATTTAGTCTGGTTTTCCTACTGTTGCTGTGCTAAGCAACAGCTGAACACTAGAAGTTCTCCATTGTTTATATATACAGAGGGCTCTCCTTGAGCTCTCATCAGAATTTACTGGAAAAGTTGTGATTGCCTTAAGGGACACAAGACACTGATTTCATAACTTTCTAACTTGAAAACTTCACTTGCTGCCTTGTCCATGACAATTGGGGTTATTTATGCATTACCTGCTAAGTCATCAACTCATCAGCCTCCAAAAAAGAAGTTTATTGATAATAAACGAAGCATTATGATGCTGGTGGAAACCATTTTTTGATAGTTTTAGGCACAAAGCTCAGAGATTGCTAAAACTAAAACTGGCAAGACGGAAAACTGGTTGCTACAATTCTAGATAAAATCTGGCTGGCAGGAGAAAGGTYACCTCTGTTTCTATGGTGTGATAAATCTAGAAGCTGGAGATAGAGTGAATATGGCTAAACGCACGGGTAATTCCCAAAATAATAAGCAAGGCAGAGCATGGTGTGCAGGAAAAAATGACAAGGAACCTCCTCTCCAGCCCACTGTCACTCTATTCTTGTTCCTTGGGTGGGCTTGTGCATGTGTCCACTGCAGTGGGGACAGACTGATGGGGACTCCCACAAAAACAAGAAATAGCTGAGACCCAGATGGCTTTCTGCAGAACAACAACATTATCTATTACCTTGACTAAGTAATTGTGTTAAATTTTAAAAAATTTCCTGTGTTGAAAAAGTTTCCAGACTGTTATCCCTTCCCCAGCTCAAGTGGAAAACAAACTGCCATTCAGCAAGAGAGATGGGGCTGGATCCAACATAAACATATCTCAGCTAGGCATTCTCCATAGAACTGCACAGTCATTTTTTCCATATACAGTGGGAAAGACAAAGCCTCTGCTTAAAAGGCATTCTACTCTAAAAAGGGGGAGGGCTAAAGTGTTTTAGCTGTCTGGAAGCTGGCTAAGAATCAGAGATTAGTACCAGTCTCTAATTCACTTATTAGTACCACCACTAAGTGAAAAACTTGCTCTTACAGATGCTCACTGTTGGAAATAGAAAA
>NW_026623255.1:2642646-2693685 GCF_030028575.1 Malurus melanocephalus
AAAAAAAAAAAAAAAAAAAAAAAAAAAAAAAAAAAAAAAAAAAAAAAAAAAAAAAAAAAAAAAAAGAAAAAAAAAGAAAAAAAAAGAAAAAAAGCGCTAAGTTTTATTCAATTTACAGGAAAAGGGATCAATAATTCTACATTGTTTCCTCATTAACCACCCTCCACCCAGTCTCCACTTACATTAAATGTACATTCGGAGTCATTCAGTCTCTCAGATAAGTGAGCCATAATCAATTGACAAACTACAGTACCCCCTGAGAGATTTCCAGATAGAGACAAAAATTTTCAAGGGATGAAAWAGTGGACTTTAAAGCAAGTATGACTGAAAGGGTAAATCTGAGACTTCTTTTGATTTCCCTTTTGCAGCAACTTGCCCCTCTCCAGGTTTCTAACGTTTCCTGGTATGACTTTGCAGCTCTTTGAAATGTTGAAATCRCAGCAGAGAAAAACAGGGATCTGCTTGACCAAGAGCCATAACATCAATTTAAAAGCCTGTTAAAAAGAAACCCAAGCCAATGTGAAAATCTTGAAAGATGAAGAGATAGAGCTTTCATCCACCTCTGTCTGCCAGGAGTGGCCCAGCTATGGACATGACAGACAGCTGCTGGGATGGCTGATRGGAAGATCCTGTGTTTCTGGGCTGTTTTCAGAAATAGGGCTTTCCCCCTGGATCATCCTARCACTTGGCAAATGTGTGGGAAGGGAGTGAGGAAGCTCAGTGTGGTTAACTCTGAACTGCAAGCCTTACATTCGGGATGAAACTGGGGAGAGGCTGCTCTGAAAGGAGAGAGGAAAAGCTGGGGCTTGGGAGAGAGGGTAACCTGCCTCGATCTCTCAGTGYCTCAGGGCTTGTTTCATCATAGGCATGGTCTGGTTATGCTGAAATAAATTTTTTGTTGGCTTAAAGAGGGGGAAGAACAAGAGAAAAACCCAATAACTTATTTTCTTGTCCGTCACAGAAATCCATCACCAAACACCCTGTTTCCAGCTGACTTAAAAATAATTAGCTGGTGCCTTAGAGATCCTGTTGASCCTCTGCAGACGATCCTTGCCATTGGCTGCAAGTAGAGAGCCACAGAAAACCACAACTTGCAAAAAGCTGAGCAGGGTTTGCAAATTCCCCCTGACCTTACACCATGTGTAGACCTCCAACACCTCTATACCTCCCCCTGAATGGATCTGTGCCACTGCTGGTGCTCTGGAGACCCTGCCAGCCCTCAATGGACCAGGCTGTGTCAGCCTTTCTGGGGCATGAAGGACTCTAATAGCAGGGTGGGGAGGGCTGTGCTATGTTTTGTCCTGCCTGGTTTTTAATTTTTTTTTAATTTTTTTTTTTTTATTTTTTTTTTAATTTTTTTTTTAATTTTATTACTATTTTCTTTTTTGGGTAGCGGATCTGGACAGATGCTTGTTTCCACAAAGTGCTTTTGAGGAAAGGTCCCTGGAGCCAGGAATGGGGAGCACAGCACAAGGCAGTCATGAATGGCAGGCTCTCTGTGGCTCTCCATGGGCTACCATCSAGGCTCAGAGGTGGAAAACCACACTGAGAAACCCCAGGACATGCTGGCCTTGCATTAGCCTTGGCAGAAAATTCTGCTAATCTCTTGCCACTTAGAAGGTCTTTCATAGAAGAGTAAAAGGAGGCATTGTAAGGTGGTAACAGGGTGCAACACAGCTCAGAAAATATCTGGTTTAGTAGCTACTTTTCCACCTGACAGCAACAAAGACTGAATGAACTAGTTTTCATTCATTTTTTGGGCCAGAAGGAGTGAAACAATGATTCTGAGCCTTACAGCTTTAGTTAAAAGTCTATTTTTACAGAACATGTTGGAAGTTGTTCATCCAGGTAGAGTTTTTGTTCAGTAATTATTAAATTAYGTTTCAAATTAACATTCAGGTGTGCCAGTTCTTCTCATACTTCCTGGCTTCCACATGTCTTGACTTTAATGGTACATTTTAGTCATTCTCACAGTCTTGTAAAGTTGGAATAGTAATTTCTAAAATGTTTTTCACAGTCCTCTCTCATTCTTTGGCTCTTGAATGCTGGGGGTTTAGCACTGTTTCTTGCTGGTTTGTCATAAAAATAAATTCTAGTATTTATGAAGTATTTATTTCCAAAATATAACTATATAAAGAATTGCACAATACAGCCAAACAGAAATGACAAAGCCAGATCMTATTTACTGCATTTTAGTCGATCTGTTTGTATTGTCAAATACTCACTTTGTGTATCCTGACTGAAAGTTAGGAAAATCTCTTTGAGATCATTTAATGAGAAAGAATTAGATTTCAAAAACTTTGGAGCTCTAACAGCTTTGTACATAATGTTATTCAGCAATTGTTGAATCTTGCATTAGGATGCATAACCCAAACATCCCCAGCTCATGGTGGTGTGTGAAAATGGACTGGGATCAGATCCAAACATTCAAGAGGACCAATTAAAATATAAAACCCGAAGGGTGTCTATATTTTTGTGTTTGAATCTAAGTCCAGAAGCAAGTTGTAAATTACCAGTGGCTGGTTATATGTTACTCAGAAACGAGATTTCTTTTATACAGCTCTTGAACACTGGAAGCTCTAATTGTTATCAGCTTAAATCAGGCCAAGATTTCCTTCAGAAAGCAATTCTTTTATTTCTTCTCATGCCCCTTGGAAAAACTGAACTTTTAATTCCTTCCTTGCTTCCCATGTTGTGAATAAGAGTGGGCATAAAATGCCTTTTATTGGTTTTCACAGCCCTGAATAAGCTTTGGGGCACTTTGCTGGTACTTGCCCAAAACTTTGTGGGAATTCACTGCCGTGGAGTTTAAACTGTGTTTTCTGGTGGGTGTTTTATACATCTTCTTGAAATGGAGAACATTTCCAGCTATCTATCTGCTCTGTCTTGTGTTTCCATTTGCTTCAGCTTCCTATGATTTAAAAAGTTTGGGGACTGGTGGCASTACTCCAAGCAGCTGATTTTCATTAAAGTTTTGATGAGAAACTTAAGCTGGAATCACAAACATCTGCAGTAAAACTTCCTCCCCACTAATAGATGTTTCTCAGAACATAACCTTGTTGTACCAGAAAAAACCAGCAGCTARAAATCCAAATTGCCCATTATAGGAGTTAACCTAACATAACCTTCAAGGGTCTGAAGTGAATTAATTTAAAGATCTGCTTTTTAAAAGTAGATGCWGTTCACATTAGCTTAAAAGAACATAAAGGTTCCTGTCAAGCTAAAACCCTTTTTGGCTCACACCTCAGGATTAGGTCTTCTGTTCCTCTTGTAGTACTAGTTTGTTTTGAACAGATTAATGCTACAAGTAAGGATCAAATTGTGGTTTCTCTCAACAGTTTGCAAGATTTYCTGTTCCAACCTTTTTGGGGAAAAGGAGTGAAGAAGATTCAGTGAWAGTTTGAGTCTTTGTTAACAAGTGGTTGGGACTTACGATTGCTGTTATTTTATATATTTAATATGAGTCATTTTAGAGAGGTGAGTTTGTCACAGGTCCCAAGCTAATTAATCCTTATCACTTCAGAGAACCAGAAAGCAAGCACCTCAAATACTATTTCTTGCTTTTTATCAGCAGCTGCTGGTAAAACTCAGGTGGGAAAAAATGGTTGTCAAACATCTCAATTAACACACAAGCTCCATCAGATAATTTCTGCCCCTTACTTTCTCTTATAGTAAATGGATAATCTTGACTTGAATATGATAATTGTTTCCTTTAAAGAACTTTTGCCTCTCTGCCTTTTCCCTGAGCCAAAAACACTGATGCTGGAAACAGCTTTCCTTCTCCATCTGTCCAACAATGTCATCCCTTCCTTCACTCTGGGAATTGGCTTCCTGCCCTGTCCCAACTACATTTTTTTCTTTACTCTTAGGACTCTTGATTATCTCACTCTTGCTCTAATTTTTTCCTCTCCTTTGTCTTCCTGCTTCAGTTTACTTCCTTTCCCACTATTTACTTCACWTCTTTCCATGGAGGACATTTGAGATTATAATTTTTTATCTTGGCAKATGTCTCCACAGAATGTCTGTCTTCCCTTTCTTCCCCTAATCCTTCCCACACTCATCTGCTCTGTGGTCCTCTRGCCTCTTTTAGTGATTTGCTTCAGAATGAAATACATATTTTACTGGACGTCACCTTACATTCATTTTACATTAAGAAGAGTGACTGCACAGTGTGGATTGCAGAGATTCATTTGCCATATTCTCTAGTATTTGAGTCTTGTATCATTGTTTATTCTCACCTTGGACTCTGTAAGGAGCTTTCCTTCTGATGGGGAGCAAAATCTACACCTATATAATTAAAATCAWGACATCAGTGGAATTCACAAACACAAATGCTGGCAGTGGTAGGCTTCAGACCCAAATGGTAATCCATGACCTTCCTCTTATTTCAGAGGCTTGTGTTTGACAGTGGGATATAACTCTTCTCAGAACTTCTGATTTTCAATTTTACCTCYGTGCCTCACCAAACCTGGAAGTGTCTCACCACTCCCTTTCCCTCTGCTGTGTCYAAGCTCGTGAGTGGAACACTAAAAYAAAGATCTCTGATGGTTGCCACTTCCTTGTTTGCTTTCATTTGATATCTGCCTGTCAAGTTTTCAATCCTTTTCTTCCATCACTTATGATTCTTCYGTACAAAATATTTAAATCTATCCTTGTTTGGAAAAGTCGATCTCTGACTTCACACTGCTGTTGGGTTGCACTGATGAGCTGGATCCAATGCTCTGTGCTCACTCTTTCTCACTGCCTCCCCACAGACATCAGGATTCGGCACTGTAACATCTCCCCCACCTCTCCTTATTGTCTTTGTGAGCCAAAAAATTTAATTTTCCTAAATAACACAAAAGAAACAAAGTACTTAGGAGTGCTTTCCATATTGATCTACATCTTCATGGACAAACCAACACAATTGAATAAAATCTCCAGTGCTTATTTACTTTTGAAAATAAAATTTTTAACTAACTTGTGGTCTCAGCATAGTCACCTTCAGTTCCCAGTTGTTGCATGTGCCAAGACCTTAATTTGTTAGACTAACAAGCCTATGGTTAATTTTCTTTTGCCTGTRTATGTGCTTACACAATAAGTTCCAATTTTTTCTTAACCTCCCTYTGAGCTGGCAAATTGGTCTGCAGAGTCTCTCAGCGATCTTCAGATTCCTAACACTGTAATCCTTCTCACGATACTTTTCCAAATAATTTTCATCAATTTATAAGCATTTTTTCTTGAAACAAGAGGCAGATCTCTTATTCCATGGTGAATGAAATGCTCCTTATGTAGGTAATGCAACATTTCACTGTGTGGAATCCAGTCCAGTTAATTTAAACATCTGCTTTAGCTGATGAATAAAGATGTCCTGAAGCAAGCATCCAACAAAGTCTTTACACAGGAAGAGACTCCTTTGAGCATTTCCAGGGAACGCTAGGAATTGCTAGGAATTAGAAGCTTAAAACACTTAGTGTCACTAAGTTAAGACACTTAGTGTCTCCACTACTGCATGGGGTATGTGGGTTTGTACCTGCAGACAGTCCATGATTCTGACTGAAACATCTAGGAACAATTTGTGTGTCTAATTTAGGTGTACTGAATCACATAATGATTAAGAACCAGGGTGCCAAGGTAGTTGGTATTGCCTGAAATGCCGCTCAAACCCATGGTCCATGGATACAGCATATTAACATAGCATCAAAAATGTAGTTAGTTCTYTTCTCTTAAGAGGTTTTTATTCAAATCCAAGCCCCAAAAAAAACAACCCAAACCCAAAAAAAACAGGCAAAGCTACACATTAACATTCATTCTGATTTTTTAACCCCCTTCTCCCAGTTCCTCCCAGTTAAAGGTTGCCACAAAGGCAAAAGAAGAGGATTGGAAAACTGAGAAATATTCACTACTATGTTTTTACATTAATTGACATCTCCTGCTCTTTTGTAGGTTCCTAATATCAAACTCTTACCAGGATTTAGGAGCATCCCACCAGTTACACCTTGGAAACTYCCACCAGCATGTTTCCTATCGCAGCTGACTGTCACCACGGACTACAATGAAACCCCATCTGTGGCTTTGTAGCTCTGCCTTATGAAACTGCCCCCTTTGTATGATTTGGCACTATTTGACGTGACTAACAGCCTCTGTCTGCTTGGGAGAGCTGCAGGCCTGAGTCAATATTTAGACGAAGGAGCTGAATCAAACCGCGCTGTGTAAGGGAGTTTACTCTGCGGTTCGCTGCGAGCTGYGGGTTAAGAACTGGGGCTTCAAAAGAGGTTAATTCAAACCTGCTGGGACAACCCTGMTCCTGAGGCTGAGGGAGGGGAGGTCAGCTGTGGGAAGGAGAAGCTCTTTGAGGACCAAAGGTAATGTTCTCTTGGTAAAGGATTACCAAACCATCACTCTCTGGCCTCTACATCAACCTCCAGGCTTAAAGTTTGTTCCCCAAATCCCATTACCAGCCACACACATGGAGCAATGGTCTTACTGGTACAGAGCTATCAGCCCTATTCCAAAAAAACATCCTATTGGGCCTGCTTGGAAATTGCCATGGAGGTGGGTCCTGCAATATGCAGCTAGCAGAGTCCTGAAGTCCTTCTTCTTCCTCATGAAACCACAGCATCCGGCAGCCAAGGACCTTGGTGTGACAATAGCAGGCACTGGGACCCCAGTTGTAACGTGGGATCCAGAGTCCAAGAGCTGCCATTGCATGGATGAAATAAATTGCCAGAGGAAACACCAGTTATTGAGCCTGCTATTGGCCTGAACAAACTAAACTTTAGGAAGGATTGAAATGGTTGAAGGAAATTCAAGTGTCATTCCCCTGCACTGTTTAACATATCTCACAGCACTTTCCCAAGGTAAAATTTAATATATTTAAGTGAAGAAACATGAACCMTGTCTTTGGGAAAACCATACTATATTATTATATCAAAAAAGATTAATAATCACTTATGCCTATTATGCTGTGAAAAGCAGCTACAAAACCCATCCAGCTCTTAAATCAGGCATCTCATTGAGGGACTTTCCATGTTGTAAGCAACAGGTGGCAATGCAGCTTCCTGGGGCTGATCCAAGGCCAGAGGAGAAAATCTGTACATCCCACATCATGGAGCCTGTCCAAAAGCTGGGATGGCTCCTGAGAGTCCCTATGCTGAGCAAAGCARGGTTTAACCTTCAATTTTCTCACACAGGTCATGTTTCGTGCAGAGTCTCTGGCAGGGTGGGCAGGCGTTTCCTGAGGCTGTCCAGCTGCTCRGGGCAGGGGAATGAGCTCTGCCCAGCCCTGCAGCAACCCTGGCTGTCTGAAGGGTTTAGGCACTTATTTCCAYGGCTGTTAATTCTGGCAAGTGGAGWGTAGGTGGAAAATCAGCCGTGTGATATTGGAGATTGCGATCTTGGTATTGTCACAGTGACACAGCTGTGCTAATCTCACCTCATTTTTGGATGCTATGCTAGAAGAACTACTCTKTCCCTTCCCATGACCTTATGAAACTCAATTAGCCTCCTACTTCGCATCCACCATGCATGAGGTATTACTGTGTCATGTCYTACGTTCCACTTGCAACCTTTCCCCACCCCCTGTGCATGCTGGAATAATTTATTGTTTCTTCAAGCTTTATTTTTGAGTAGTCTATTCCCCATGCAACGTTGCTAAAATGAGGAGCATAAATCAATCCCAAAATTCAGAAGTTGCWGGAAATTTGTCCATTGTCGAATCGCTTCTCAGATCTCTCTAATTTCATTTGTCACTAATCCCAACTACACAATTTTTGGAAGTCTTAAAATCTCTGCAGGTGTGTTCTCTGCAGGCAGTTTTCCTAGATGCATTTGCTTTATCATCTGCTGCTTTCACTGCAAAAACAAACTTCAGATTTTGGAGGCGGATGGCATCCAGAGGCAAAAGCACAAACTTCTACAGCACAGAGTTTGCAATCAAAAGACAGGCTTTTTCGGGAAATTTAAGTGAATTACAGTTGCAGGAGTTACGAGGCAATCAGAAAAGTGTTGTGACAATTAACTCTCGTAAAATAGCTCTGTTTGGACAGGCCTGTTTAGTTATGTTGGCAGGAAAATCAGAGACATGCTAAGCCAGCTTCACTGCAAAGTACAGCAGCTGTCTGCTCACAGCAGGCAGGGCATGTGTACATTCTGAAGTCTGAGCTGTATCTCTCCAGTCCCGAAATGCAACATCCCAGACCACCCCCCTCTCCYCGCCAAATCCCCCTTTATCGCTTTAAGGATCGAATGATTAAGCTAACGTTAACCAGATGGGAGCTGTGACACAGACAGGTGAAAGCAGAGAATTGCAGACRCTAGAGAGAGAAGGAATTACTGTACCTCAGCAAAAGGCACCCAACTTCCAGTAGCTACAGCCTGCTGCTGCCCTCTGATAACAGTGGCTTCTTGCGTGCTGACCGCTGAGCTACCTTCAATGTCAAACTGGAAAACGCTGCCCTCACTCGAGGCTGCGCTGGAGGAGAAGCATCCCAAAAAGAATAATATAGGAGAAACGAGGGGCCAGGCGGAGATCAAAGCCATTTCCTCCCCTTACATCCAGCAGTGGTCTTCTAGCGTCTCAGTAATTGTTTACCCTCTTCTGCAATCAGCCCCCCTTGGCTCAGTGGTGCCTCAGTTATTTTAACTTTCTTTCAGCATTCAGTTTCCAGATGTGGCACTTCAAGGCAGTCTAACCGGATCCCGATTTAAAAGAGGGGGGAGAAAAAAAAGGAAAAGAAAAGAAAAAAAAAAGTGAAGAAAAACGCTTTTGCTGCCTCCCTCGTTCACTCTCCGTGCCTGTGGCTCCTCGTTTTCCCCAGAGGCTCCAGCACAATAACATACAGATGGGCAGTGCTTAAGCGGAGTGTCAAACAGAGATTGTATTCCAGGAAAGCACCGCTCGCTCTCCAGCCACCTTATCTCCCCCTGTCAGGATACAGACTGACGCTCCGTTCAGAGCTCTGGCTTCCTTCACATGTTCACATCATTCCYTTTTTTACCTTTCGTGTGGAGACCCTCCCACTCAAACTTTGCTGTTCAGAAAGTGAGGTCACCCTTYCCTCCCCCTCCACGCCAATCCCCCACAACTCCATCCGACTGCTCCAAACAAATCATGGACTCTCCCGACTGTTTATTTTTTAACATCTCCAGTTTATTCAGTGGAAGGCAGAAAGGTGCCAAATTTATTAAAAAAACCCCGCTAGACTAGCCATTCCTTGTATCATGGGGGAGGGGAGGCTGTGGGCGGGAGGAGGAGGAGGAAGAGGAGGAGGGAGACAGCCTGGCTGTGCCATGGGCTAATAGGGTGAAGTGGTTTCTCTAACATGCTTCATTCAGTTCCTTTCCCTCAAACCCACCTCTCAGCCTCTCGYTGGCTYGTGAAAAAGAATATMRTTCACTGCGATTTTGGAAAATGACTTCATTCCTCAGCCTCATGAACTTTTATTTACAAAGAGCATCTTGTATTCCTTCTTCAAGAGATGCTTTGTGAGGCCCTGGTAACAAGGCTCGCAGTGTGTATATGAAAGCGAGCTGAATATGTTGCCCACAGCTCACTTCATTTTGTGACTATGATCTCAAAGAGACAAGACAGCAATCCTTGTTGGGTTTGGGGATGAAGTCAGGGTGTAATTATACTAATGTGTGCTGCTCCAGCCAAGGGGTCAGCACCCTGTCCCTCAGTGGTTCTGTGTGCAGGGAGAGGTAGCACCATTGGCCTGTCAGGTTTCATTCTTAAATCTCCACAGAAACTGGCTCACAGTTTCTGAGAGTGGATTCCTTATTTTCCCTTCCCTTCACCCTTTCCTTTCTGGTTGAAGGTAYGATCARCCACGGAAGCAGCTCATAGAGATTYAAGGGTAAAAGAAAGAGTTTTGGGGATCTGTTAATTTCCACACACCTGTAGGCACAGTTTTGTGCCCATAAATGCTGTACAGAGGGACATAATTCATAATGATTCAGAAATGGTGTAGCTGAGCAGGCAAGGCCACTCAGGCTTGTGGGACAAAGTATTCCYCCAGCAGAGAAGAAAATGCTGTGTGACATGAGGCTACGAGGTTCAGGACCAGGGTAGTAGGAGGAATATCAATGGCAGTTGTGGGTAATTCCATCCTGACGGGAATAGAAACATCTCTCTGTTAGCTGAACCTGATGTGGTGGGAAGCACACAGTCCTTCCAGAGCCTGAGAGTGAGATGGCACAGCTGCCAGCACTTTTCTAATTCTTTCTGGCAATGGCAGTCCTGGAAATGGCCTGTAGCAGGTCTGAATGCTCAAGAAGCAGAAATCCAGGGAGAATCCAGGCAGGGACTCCAATTAAGCCTCTTGCTACAGGGACAACCTTGAGGTGTAAAGATAACATTAAAGCAGGGGCAAGAAAGAGAGCAAAACATCTTCACAGAGACAGAATCGCAATTCCCATGGTGGCAGTGGAGATTTTCAACTCCCTACTGAGCTGTGCAGCAAATTACTGTGTTAAGTGGGAGACGATTTTTGGATAATTTTTTGTTTTCCAAAAAACCAACCACCACCCAGTGTTCTTGTCTGCTCCCAGGCATTTGGCAGCAGGCTGGCCAGCTCGGTGAGGCAGGCTTTGAGCTGAAGGATCTGGGGGATGGCATCCAAAGGATCAGTGCTCACAGCATCACATCCAGCTGGGAAATGAGCAGGCCAGCCACAGCAGCAGCAAATGAGCTTGAGCTGCTACTCAAGCTGAGAACCACCAGAAGGCCAACCACCTGAAGGGTGTGTGTGCCTCTCGCACTCCTGGGAACCTGGCATGCTCCATTGCCCCTTGGAAATGCCTGTGCACCAAGGCATGCAGCACGGGGAATAAACAGGAGGAATTAGGGATCTGTGCACATTCACAGGGCCATGACTTCATCAGACACATGGAGGGATAGCTTGCATGACTGGAGGGCTGTCATGGCTATCCGTGTGTTTGTAAGAAAGTCAGACCAGCACGGTGAGGAGGTGGAGCTGCCCTTCATGGGAGAGAGCAAATCTAATGGATGGAGCTCTCCCTAGGAGCAGATGAAGAATGAATCTAGAACTTATGAGTAAGAGTTAACTTGGGTGGCACTGCTGTGGGTGTTTACTGCAGGACACTTGGGCAGGAAGAAGAAGAAGCATCACAGGCCTTGCTCAGTGCAGGCAGCTGACCATCTGCACCCTGCACATTCCATCGAGGGGCTTTCTTCAGGTATTCATCTGCTTCACCAGAGCAAGAAATGCCATTAGAAATGTCATTAGGGGTGCTAAGATTACAAGTTCTTCAAGTAAAGGCTTGAAGAACAAAGGCTTGTGCATATTTTTTGCACACATGTAGCACGTAACCAAATGGACCTCAGGGTATGATGAAGGGGTCTCACCTATTTGGTTGTTAATAATGCAAAATGCCTGAAACACATTTAAAGAATAGAGAAAATATCATCCTTGAAATAAGCAAAAGTTATCAAGTGAAAACAACATTGTTACCCATCATATTTATTTATATAAAATCAGAACAAAGGTATTAATATCCCTGCAAAGGAGTTCACCATGCTAATTTACCCCAGTTTGAGAGAAAAAGTATTGTAATTATCCTCAAGATCAAAATCCTGCTTAATGTCTTTGGAACATCCCAGACTGGCTCAAGGCATTATACATCTGAAAAATCTCTGGTTATGATTCAACATAATAAAGAAAATAAAACTTAAAAGATAACTTCAAATGGTAGAATTATTACATGATGAATAATTTATTCTGAAGTAACAAAAAATTTGAAGAACTCAAGAAAAACACAGTTCTTTACAGCTCACAAGATCTGTGTCCCCAAGTACAAGGTCTGTGTCCCAAATATATTTATCTCATACCAGAAAAATTATAACCGAAATGTTTGAGCAGAACATATTATATATATTAATTTCTCTAAATATCACTATGTAGTGGATGTCTTGCTAAAATACAACTGTTTACAAAAGCAGTTTCTGCATTTAATTTTAAATATTTTAGAATATTGTATTCCCTTTAAAAAACCTGCAGATTTAAGTAAAAAAAAAAAAAAAGATGCATAGCATGCTTATGAAATATAAAGCTTTAAGTATAAATTTATGCTGTGATAGACTTCCAGTTTCTTTATCTTTGGCAGAGATGATGTGGCTCTGTTGCGTGAGCTGCCCGAGATCTGGAACAGGATTTCTTCAATATGGYRGGGTRCAGAAACAGGAGTTTCTCCTTCTGTTTTCACAGTATCATCTTCTGTTCTTGTTACAAGTTCTTTCCCCARTCTTTAACATTTGGTTTTGATTCACTGTGAGAGACAGTGGGACTGGTGAAAGACAAAAGGAMGAATCCAGTGGAAGGCTTATTACAAATAACATATTCCAAATTAGCCAATCTCAAGCTGTTGTGTGTGGGYCACTGGTGGTTTGTCAGTTCCCAGTGGGACATCTGCAGGCAGCCTGTTCAGTCTAGTGCCAAGAGTTACCAGCTAAACATTTGACAATGTTGCATGGTGGTCCAATGGAAATGTAGACAAATGACTGATGCTTACCATCCAAAATGCTTTGGAATCAGTGCTCAGAGAACCTTTGTAAAGGTTAGAAGTTGTTGGAAGCATATCTATTTATCATCAAATGAATTATTTATCTGCAATCAGAAACCTGTGGCAATTGAGGGGCATCAAACAAGAATTTGTCTGTCACAGTTTTTGCCAAAGGGAGATGCTAATAAAATTGTAGCTATGCAAACAAAATGTTCACTTTTGTTAACTTATTTCATGTGTTTTGGATTATGTCTATTRTTATGCTAGGAAAGGTCTCAGTTTGCAGGTAAAAGGTAGAATTTGTATTGTAGGGTTCAAGGAGGTCATACTGTCAGACTTCAAGTTGTAGATCTGGTGCAGGGAGACATAAGCGTGATCTTTTCTTCTTTGCCATGCTATTTAAGGGCATCCACTAATTATTTTCCCRCATGAAATCACTTTAAAGCCAGCAGCTCTCATCCCTCATGTAATTAGTTTCTGGCAACACGAGGGTCTGGCTCATTCCAAGTTGCATACAACCAACCTCATAGTTTTTCTGTGCCATGACGCTTGTCACTGCCTGAATTTTTCCACCRTAAAACTCCACAATTAAGGATGCCAAAATCTTGCAAATCTGATGGAAATGCCATTATTGCTTACTACTGCAGTATTAAAGGCAACATCATTTACCAATAAAGATGTCTGAAGGTTTCCACCTCCAGAGTGTAACAGGAAAAGAGCTGCCTCTCTTTCTTGAAAGCCTTGTCCTTGGGARCTCTGTGGACCTTGCAAGAGTAGGGATGAACCACAACACATGTAATATTGGATAACTTGAAAAATCCAACCTATGCTGGTTGCTAAAAGTCAGTCAGATTTAGAATAGGTTTTCCCAATACATCCATCCATAAAAACATTTTCACCTTTTTTCAATATGGAAGTTTTTCAGTACTTCTGGTTATTTTTAACATTCTTATCTGAAGTTCTTGGTACTCTTGCTGTATCATTATTCCTGTAAAATGGCCCAAACTATGTAAGTACTATACTACAATTAATGGTGATATCTACTTCATTCCTTATGGATTTTAATATTCTGTATGCTTCTGAGATAGCTTTTCTAGTGAACTGTTTAGAGGTAAGTAAGAGGTGTTAGTAAGAGGACAGGTATATTTTACTTGCAGATAATGACAATTCTTAATGTCAGTACCAATATCAGTATCAGTATCAGTATCAGTAGATATATTGATGGAGAAAGATGTGGCACTTTAGCATAGCATGTTTACTTGGGTTTTTGACAGATCTTATGGATAACAGCAACATATCCCATCATAAGGAAGAGAATAGGTGGCCCTGACTAACAATGATCCCATCAAGACAAATCCTTCTCTTAACCTGTCCCAAAGTAAAATTTTCTTACATTTATTTTCCTTTTGGTCTTCTCCTTGTAAATCTTCTCCAAATCTCCAGAAAGGTAATTCTTAATTTGCTAAATCTTTGTGATGCCCCTTGCATCTTTACTGCCTCTGAAAACTCTTTGGAGAGTCCCCAAATCTACAGCAGTTCCTCTGTGAGGCCACTCTTAACTGAACAGTTCCTCCTGTCGCCTGGATCTTGTCTCCTTCACTGAAACCTTGGGCACAAGGGGCTAGCTGCTCTTCCTGTTCAAGACGGGAAGGATTTACTCTAACAACAACAAACCCAAAGAAGATTAAAGCAAAAAAAGATCCTGCTTGTTTTATGTCTAAGCAGATATTCTCAACTTGTTTATGGTACTCACACCCTGATAAACTCACATAGTTAGTCTACTCCTCCACAGCGCAGTGACCTAAACTGGCCTTTTTCCTCTCTGTCTGGAGTCTTTAGACATTTCCCTTTCTCTCCCAAATTGTTTTTCTAATTCAAGCTGCATATCACTGCTTTTTCTTTTAATTCATTCTCCCTCCTGGGAAGCTTCCCCACCCTTCCTCATCGGTTGCTTGATCATAATAATGGAACATTGGCTAAGGAAAACGAGTTGCATAAAAATCCACACTGAACTTTACAACCCTTGTAGAAGTGCCCATAAAACAGTTTTCCAAAACTGAAAAAACCCCACCCAAAAGTCCAGACCCTGCAAAACTGGCTAACAACTTTCTCAAACCCAGCAGTGCTTAACTTAGCCTTGAATATAAAGTCACATAGAAGTACAAATTCTGGCTCACTGGCCAAATGCTTCCCATGGATCCTCCTGGTCAGCACAAAGAAGAAATTATCTCAGATCCCTTCAAGCTTATCCTATGCACTCCAGGGATATGCTGATGGCCAAAAAGGAGCATGTTGCCTGCAGCTGACAGCAAAGATGTAATCTAACAGAGAGAACTGAAGCAATACTGAGATCACCAACAGTTTAACTGGAGCAGCAAAGCTCCCACTGCAGCTTGTTTTCTGGTGAGTTTGGTGGGTTTTAAAGCCTCCTCTAAACTCTGAACTTCCCCTGACATGTCCCTCTGTGCTAGATGTAGCAGAGAGATAGTGGACTTGCAAGAACATTCTTTTCCAACCCGGCATGTCCCATAGGAGGGCATCCCAACATCAGCCAGCTCTGTGCTCTCAGTCATTCCCTTTTTAAGCATTGCACCAGTTTTAAAATTGCTCTGTGCCAGCAGYACTTGAAAACCAGCCTTAGCTGCCTTGCACAGACAGCCTAAAATGCAGTCAAAACCTTTCCAACTATGATTGGAAAAAAGAACATTTCCTTGTAACACAGTTCAGCAAGGCAGATCCAGACTTACATATCTTGATTATTGTATCACACCTATTACCTGTCAGTATGATCTGATGGGGATATTTTCAAATCCTCGGTTTCTCTAACTCTGATTTTTTTGTTGTTGAAGTAGAGGGACCTGTGAAGGTGCTCTGTCTTGGATTATTTGGTTTGGATGCTAAAATTACTTTCCCTGAATAACCCTGTAAGCAAGGAGGAGGAATAAATTTTGATTGTAATCTGCCACCTGTATTTCTGACAGCTTAATTTGCTAATGTCGAGTCTGCAGGCACTAAATGAATGCTTGTGGAAGTCTTGACTATCTGATGAAGGACACTGGCTAGTATGATGCAATTAGCTGAGCTCATCAATTATGATGGACWGCTGCAGCTCTCTGAGTTTTTCTGAAAGAGCTCAATCAAAGCATCAGAATAATAGAAGCTCTCTACATGAGAAAGGCAATGAACTTGGCAGTTCATTTAATTTTTTTAAATTGTTCTGTTTATTATACTTCCCATTTGTCCTTGACATTTGTCTTGACCACAAGTGAACATAACTGTACTGCTGTTTTCACTGCAATAAAAACCAGTTTTAATTTGCATACTAATCTGAAAGTATTTGTTTGAAACCTAGACCTGTAATAAAACCCAAAAAAATTCTCACACTATTTTGCAGGAATTTCATATTTTCTCTTAACAGCAAGGCTGATGAAAATAATTTTCACATACAGTAAACGCCATTTTTCAGATTTTTAAAAAACCTTTTTTGTATTTTATTGTCATGTTCACCCTGGCAAATTGATGGACTCAATAGGATAACAAAACCATTCCCTTTTGACAGGAGGCACAATACCGGCTCGCCCAACTTGTCTGTTAGCAGCAGAGCTGGCTGAGCAGCTGTCCCACTGCCAGGAAATGCTGACAGCAACAGCTACACCATTTCATCTGCTGACTGGCTCCACAGCAAGTTTTGATGCCTAATGAATTGCGTAAGTGCTGCTGCCCAGATCTGTCCAGATCTGAGGAAAAAGAACAGCAGCTTTGGGATGTCGGCTGCTTTGAGAGAGACCCAGCACCGCAGAAAGTTTCTTTCAAATGTGTGGGTCATGCTCTGTCTGCAGCGACTTTACCTGGTGCCACAGCACAAATCAGCCGTGCTGTGTTTTCTGGKAAAGCAGAATGAAAAAGAGTTTGGGAGACACCGGCATCTTTCAGCTGGCACAGAGTGTTTTGCTATGACAGCAGCCAGCCACGATGGAGCCAACAGACAGAGCAGTGTGCATGCATGTTGAAAATTGGCTGATTTAGTTGCTTACCCACACGTACAAATGAATCCTGGTAGCTCCCTAATTGCCAAGCTATTAGTTATGCAGYCAGGCAGCTCCAAGATTAAGCAAGTCCCTTCAATTTTAGACACTTGCTTTCATAGCTGTGAGGAAATCCATGTTGCTTTGTCCACTTTTATTAGGCTCTCGGAGATGTGAATGTGTAGGCATGTGGACAGGCATTGTGTGAATCTCCAAGCAGATCAGGGCTGTGCTAGGTGCACTGGCTGTGGGGATGGCCAGGGGTAGCTGATTCTCCTCTGGTGTTTTAGGCAGATTTTATCTGTAGCAGGAAAAGTCTTTTGCCTCTTACAAGMATCAGACACTTGGTGGCTTTTTCTAAGTAGCCGAAAGTTAATAGTTTCAACCAGGATGATCACAAACATGAAGTGGTGAGTTTGAAAGGCAAATCTGCTACGCATTGATAAGGGTGCAAGCTGTTGTTTTGGGGGAAAGCTGCACTTGTGATGTCTCCTGAATTGTGTACTGTAAGTTCAGAACYCCTTGCAAAGTCTCACTGCTAGATATCTGGCATTTTTAAAAACAGCAGACTGTTCAGATATCTTTGAAAATATTTCTTTGGATTTCTCTGAGCTTTGCACTGAGCTCAGATGATTCTCCTAGGCTGGGCTGGCAACACCTTTTTGTGAAACTGCTCTTTATAATTAAGATAAAGGATGTTACAAGACCTGGTTCCTGAGCTGAAAGTGTTCAACAACCCTAATAATTGTGTTGTCCTTGTCTGTACTGGGTCTGTGCTGTAAAGCAGCCTGTGACTGCAGGCTATCTGGCCAGCTGGAAAAAGAGCCTTTAACCTATGATAAGTGTGTATGGGTGCCACCTGTATTTCAGTTTCAGTGCTCCCCTTCTGCTCCCACAGAACTCTTTCCCATATGCTGTGTGAATGGAACAATCCAGCCAAGCTGCCATCTGTAGCGTGGAAACAGTCAGGAGCAGAAGATTCTCCCACACAGAACCAAGTCACTTCACCAGTGATTCARTTCCACACCCTGAGGTACAGTCAGACTTTTCAGGTTCTATATTTACATTAAAACACCAGTGGATGTGTCCTAGTCCTCCTGATTCAGTCTACTGTATCATTCTGTCACACATTCTGTGTCTCCATAACGTCAGCCATTATGCTCATAATTAATGGGAAGTCCAAATGAGGCTTGTACAGCCAGTATCATTCTGATAAGTCCTGACAAAGCTGCAGAATACAAAACAATACACATATTTGCTTATGACTAATCTARTAGTAGAAAACACACCCATCAAAATTCCTGGTATGGAGACAAGAGTAAACCCACTAGCACTTTGATGCCATTCCCACTGTGGCTTTTGAGGACCATTCTTTAGTGGTCACATTCTTTAGTGACCATCACTAGTTTCCAAAAATGAGAAATTACTTCTAGCTGCCAAAAAGTTTTCTTCATTCTCATTTAGGTTTTATTTTTACTTGCAGATGCAAAAAACTGTCTTTAAGCTTCTATTTTCTGTTCTCTGTTTTCTTTAGCTGATGAGCACAGGTAGAGGTTTCATTACTTTCTGTTTCTGTGACAATCTCCCATAATCTTTCCCTAAATTCAGACCTTATCAGTGTTTGCAAGTGCTTGAACCAGACAATACAGTGGTTTCTTAAATTTGGCTGRTGTGACAGGAGTATTCATGGCCGCTGCAGTAGCTGCAATTGCTGTGTCCATAGCAGCAAACATCACACTYGACTACTTTGGAAATGGACTCTGTTTTCATGCAAATCCAATGATTTACATGAAAGACTGGATTGTTTACAGAGGCCATCAAATTTAGCAAAGGAAATTTCCCTTTTTGATGGCATTTGCAGGAAGACAAAAATAATTGCTGTGGGCCTGGTACTGTGATTTCTCAGTGCTTTCTGGTYCAGAGCAGGTTTTCCTGTGGATCAAATCAAGATATGTAAAAGTCTTTTGTTTGCCAATTTCCATGAGATGCTCCAGCCTGAGTCTGCTCTCAGAGCAGTTGATTTAGCATTGTTCATCATACAAGATATCCTTTCCTTTATGATTCTTTTATCTTCTTATTGTGTCAGTATTTCCTGCCCTCTCATGGATCACCATGTGACTGTTTTGATCTGAGGATGTTATTCTGTGCTAAGGTGCTCCCTTAGTTATTTTTCTTTGATGCAGCAAAACCAGAAAGTTTAAATARATATTTTAAGATAATGAAGTTTTGACTGCCATTACCTGGCATGAAATATATAATTTTTTTGGGTTACATTTTGAGGCTACCTAAGCTAGATTTCACAGCTTTGGGGCTTGTGCATTAACACTGAAAGTTCAGCTCTTGAACCCCTTGCTTGTTGCCCACCCGTTGTTATTTAATGGTGAGTTTAGATTAACCTGGCTTCAGTTGTGGAAATTGAAGTTATTGCTCTAGACAGCAGAGAAAAAAACAAGCAAACTCCAAACAACAGGGTTTTAAACTTTTATTACAAATTTATCATGCAGTTTTAATGGTGCTATCAGGAATARAAAGTTGTGTCATGAAAGAAAAGAAAAATCTTTCATAGGTTTCCTGAGARCCTTTTAAAAATGATTTATAGAACTGGTCCTCTTTTGCACATTATATGGAATAATAAAAGTCCCCAAACTGTTGAAAACAAAAGGAAGTTGCCCTGGCAGGTGTTTTCATGAGTAGTTTCAGAACAAACTTGCTACATAATTACATAGATCTGCTGACAATTTCATGGTTTTACTCCAATAGTGCTGCTCAACACGATTAATGTGATAAGCAGGAAACATTGAATGCAATAATCAAACATCAGTTTAATCAGATTCTTACTGTGCTGCTCTCACTCTTCTACCTAAGTGCCTTTAAGCCTTGTTTTCAAACTCCCTGAGAATTTTCACTGATCTAAGCCCACGTGCCAGTGCTGTCTTTTTTTGATGTTGTGGTGAGGCAGTTCAGGGAGATGAAGAGGAAGAGAACTAACCCTGCAAAGCAAAGCAAATTGCTCTCAGTCCCACTGTGGCTCCCTGAACTTGGTTGCTAAGAGATCAGCAATCACTAGTGCAAGTTTAATGAATAYTCTGGGAAAAAAAGATGTATTTCAGGAGCAGGGTATCCTAAATCTTACCTGATCCCTGGCTTCTGAATGAAGGGATCRTTCAGAAACAWTAGTYAGCAYTCATTCTTKRCTCAAGTAATTTGCTTGTCTTTTTWCCAAATTCAGAGTTYGTTGTGCCTCATTAAGACAGACTTTGATGAAATAAAATGCAAACCAAATAGCTGAACTGAATTAATGGATAACCTCATGTCAGTAAAAAAACCCATACCTAAAATGTTTGAAAATATAACAAGACTGCRATATTTTAACCAGGTCATGTGGGTCATTTCATAGTTCTATCAAATGAACAGATAARKTGATGTCTTGACCCTTCTGRAATSCATCAGAATTTTTTATTTACTTGAACCAGAATGTGACTGCAATGGGTTTTTTTAACAAAATAAAGTAGAAGATCAGAATTTTCTGTCTCTACATTTACAGTGACYACATATTTGGATCTGTAAATACATCTGCTTGTATAAATGGGGCTCAGAATGAAAAAACAAAATGTGGATTCAAATAAAAAAAGAAAAAAGAAAAGGTATAAACCTCTAGAATCAAACCAGAAGGTATTAAATATAAACATGYTGATCATTGCAACATGTAGTCCAAGAAAACAATTGGTGTATAGAAGRAAAAAAATGCTTTGGGAAACATTAATTTAATCTTAATAGATCTTAATAAATTTAGTTTAATAAATCTTAATTTTTCCTTTTTCCTTCATACCATAGGCTGTAGWGGCATATCTGCAGCTGTGACACCTTGAAATACCCAGTGTTACTCCTTGCCTGCTAAAACAATTTGTGTGAGTGAACGACTTTACCAGATGATTTGCTGGGATACAACACTATACAGATGATAAAGCCCAGAATTTGCATTCCTGTATTCTTACATTTATTTGAAAAAAAATCTCTGAAGGATTCAAAAATGTGTAAGGAGATTACAAGACGACAGACAATATCTGCTGTCTGACAGAGACAGCTCAGATATTGTGGCTGATCCCTTTCTCTGATAGAATATTGTCAAGGTCAGGCTATTAGTCTGACACAGCATTGATTGTTTGGGCAGAAGGAAAACAACCTTTTCAACACAACCATGTCAATTTGAATATGAGTAATGTTTCTYAGCACTTAATCTGGGAAAAATTCTCAAAGGTCAAAGCTTCAACATGGAATAAAAGAGGAAGATTCAGAGCAGTTTGGCAGACAAGAGTGAAAGCCAGAGCACAACTGAGACTCAGCAAATGTGATTGATTCTATTAAAAAGAAAAACAACAGAAAGAAAAGAAAAAGATGGTTTTAAACASTGGCTGTACTTAGCAGAGTGTATTGTTGGTGTTCACMCTGTATTAATCCACTCCAGGGACTGTGCCAATGCACAACACTGCTGTTTGAAAAAGCCCAGTGTTTGGCWGCTGTTTTKCTTGTACAGAATCATGGAGAATTGRGATTACATCTTTTGCCCCTCTCCCCCCGCTGCCACCAACCTGAATGCATTTGTTTCCTTTCAGCAGTATTGCAGCTCAGTTCCCTTGGAAAAAGAAGGAGTGGAAATGAGGAGGAGGAAGAAGAAGAGGAAATTATCAACATGTGAAAATGCTATGGGTTTAATTTGGTATGGAAAGAGAYTTTACATGTCTGGAAGCACAATAGCTCTTTCAAGGCCAAAATTATCCTTGTATGATGACCTTTGAAACAATCTCCAAAGTTTTTTAGGAGGGATCATGCCATGGCTTGAAGTTTGAATGCATTCTCAAGTGCAGTGACAGCTTCATTGTTAGGCTTTTTCCTGCTACTTCCCTCTGGTTCCTGATGAATTCAGAGAATGTAGGTATGAGAAGAAACTGGAATTTTCCACTATTTAGTGAAGGCCTCCTCCTCAATGGCCATCATCAAACGTACGTGGGATCTCGGGATATGGGACATGGACTTCACTGCAGTCACTGGAGCTGCAGCACTTTACAACAGTGACTGACTGGAAACATCTTTAGAACATCTCTCAGGCAAAAATAGTTCCATCACGTGCCCTGGATCATGGGAAAGACAGAGATTCACAGAGATACCAGCATGCTAAAGCAGTCTGCAAGAGATTGCATTGTCGGTAGTGTAAATATTTTTGACCTCCAAGAAGATGCAATTCCAAACTGGCTTTTAGGTACTGAGTGTAGTTTGCCTCTTTCTTGTCTCTCCTTGCCAAATGACTCTTAATATCCTTTGAAAGATCCCCCTTTCAAATGGTCTGAAGTAAGAAGAGCAAAATGAGGAAAGTATTGACAACTCTTTTCWTAATTATTTCCTTTGCATTGTGAGTGAGAGGAAAACCAATATGAACTTTCAGGATTCTCTTACATGTCTGTTTATATGTCCTAATAAAGCATTAAAAAGGGTGTTGTTCTGCCATATGAGAAGCAAACTTTGGAATCTTTGGACTCAAATATGCTGATTCTAGACATTTTTTGACTAAATGTTTGCTAAAATACTTTGTTTCACTCCTCAGGTAAATGGGTAGGGAAGGAAAGATGTTCACACATGTACAAAGGTACTCACTAGTTTATTTCCTTGTGTGATGSAGATCTCATTGCTTTGTCTGATGCTGACACAAGAAAGTGCTAGCAGCATCAAGAGTTGCATGTTTACTCCTAAAATGAAAACCACATCTGTTTTAGACTTTATCCAGAATGGCCTCATGGCTACTGATTACCTTTAACAGGCAAGTGTCCCTGACTTTGTGCACTGAGTTTGCCTGAAACACAAAACAGTACGAAAAGAAAGATGACTTCTATTTGGAGACAGAAGCAGYACAGCATCACCTTTGGAAAAAGCTCCTGGCACAAATGAAGTCTTTATAAAGTGCTCTCCCTTCAATATCCTTGGCTAAAGATGACTTCCTGCCTGGCCATGAAATATTTGGAGGGTGAATCACTCTCTTAACCAGTACAGTGCTGCCTCTCTAACACTTTCTCAGTTGGAGAAATGCATGAAGATGAACTCTGAGCATCTGCACTCTCCCTTGTTACCCCACACAGAGTGACAAAGGTATTCTCACACTAAATGTCTCCCTTTTTCAGGTGAGCAGATTTTATGTAGGCTCTTCCTTTCTCTATGTCAGTAGCAAGCTCCTTGCTCCTTTGGCAGATATTCAGATCCTGGAGATTATGTGCACAAAGACTTCATTGGCTTTACACAACAAAGAGGCTTGAGCACTGGGATGTCTTTCTGCTCCCAGAGGAAGGGCTGCCTGCCTCTCCAGGGCGTGGGGTGAAGGGGATGGGCAGAGGTCAGACTCGGACAGGCAAAGGGTAYGTTCCTTTTGTGGATGTGATGTGCCCCCAGTCAGAGAGCAAATACTTTCCAATGAACTGAAAGCTTCCCCTTTGTGATTTTATTCGTGTTTTGACTATCAGGATGTATATCATAGTATTCAAGGATTGCACTGACCTCTCAGGGAGGCTCACACGCAGCTGCTGTGAGGTGTCCAAGGTGCCTGTGCCCGTGTGAGATGTTTGTGCTGTGGAGGTCATTCTGTAGTGCTACATTGATGGTGATGGACTGGCCAAGGATGCTGCTGCTGCTGCTGCTGCTGCTGTTGGGTCACAGCACTGGGCAGCAGCTGGGGAGCTGCTCCCTCTGGAACACCCTGCTCTATCCCTGTGACCAACATTCCCTTGTGAATGATCACCAGGGTACCCTCCCTGCATTACTGCTGGGTGTGTACACACAAGCTGACCCTGCCACCACACCCCAGAGCCCGAGAGGAGCTCAGCCACAGCAACAAGGGCTCAGTCCTGGCTGTGGGGCAGCCAAATGTTGGACATCCTGATCTCTGACACCAAGGGGTATGTATGCATGGATGTGGAACCAAACAGGTTCCGTTTTCGAATGTCTCAGAAACTATTTAGTACTTGAAACCAAATTTAGTACATTGCTTTTTAGCAATTGATTTATTGCTTTGGAAACTCTCTGGTCAGTGAATGTTAGTGAAAAACAAATAGAAAAAGCATCATCTCCTTTCATGGAACGTGACCTTTCAAACTCAGCTTTAGTACAATGACAATACTGAGGAATAGCCCTTATTCTGTACATGCAGCATTCTGAAGCAGTTGATTGTGAACTGGTGGTGAAATTGTCATGATTGCTCAGCATTCCTGCTCTACTCATCTACAAGGGAAGTTCAAGGCATAAAGAGAAATGCTCTAAGACATACTGTAGCTGACTTATTTGTTCCTCAAACCTCCCCCCTACTTTATTTATTTTGTTATAAAGTCTAGAGAGGGGCATTGGGAGACTTTATGTATTAACATTTTGTTGAGGAAATTGAGTGCTCAATGGTTTAGACAATATTAAAGCTGCAGTGAAATGATTATTTTGAAGCATTTCGTGTGCCTTTCAACTCTAAAATTTGCAGWAAATGGTTAGTGATGACAATTCAAGTTGCACAGGAGTCAAAAGCTATAAAGAGATTGATTTTTGACAGAAAAAGAGAAATGGAAATAGGACCTTCATTAAGCTGTGAACATTACAAGTTGCGGTTTGAGTTCACCTTGTCCAGGTTTGGAGGCTGGCATGAGAGGAGATTTTTAGTTTTATTATTTCTGGAGAAAGCGATCAAAAATGTTAGTGAAAAACAAACAGAAAAAGCATCATCTCCTTTCATGGAACATGACCTTTCCATATACAACCATTTCACCTGAGAAACAAAAAAGATGAAACAGAGAAGAGGAATCTTGGTGGAAGAGAAGTGAAAGGATTTGAGAGGAAAGATGGTGATGTCYGTGCATGAGGTTGTACTGGTTCTCTTTTTGTCCTTTCTGTTTTCGTGTGGCTTCAGATGAGTTACATCAGTTGTGTCTTTTGTCCTTTTCAGTGCATTAACAATTCTTTGATTATTGCAAGTATAAGCAGATTGAAATGAATTATGCCTTAGGCTGGGAAACCTGTCTGGYTCTTACCTTGGGGATAGCAGAGCCCTTCCTGGCAGAACTGATCATTCAGTAAAACCTTTCTCAGTTTTATTTCCCTCTCATGTTTAGCATGGCTTGTATAAGTGCTAGCAGCAGGTCCATAGCACTGGATTTTCCTGTTTATTCCCAAGCTTGCACAGATGGGCAGGTAACAACTTGGGCTGAGGCCCCAAAGGAAGTATCAGGGTAAGTTATAAATCCTTTACAAAGTGATGACTTTTGTCTATTTTCCAAAGTATTGCAAACAAATATGCTCATCTTGCTAGTAGTATATTCATAATAAACTACCAATAGTTCTTGTTGTGTTTGATATTGCTCTCTTAAACCTGTGCTGCATCACAAATATGTGGGCACATGAAGACACTGTCACATATGCTCACATCTGCTACAAAACAGTCTATTGCTATCCTCAGCTTCTAAAACTGCTGGAGACATCAGTGCTGAAAAGTGCCAGCTTCTTCATATGGATTTGSTCAGAGCCCACTGCCAACACCTCTGGATTCTGGGAAGCAAGTCCTTCTTGCATGGATCTGATGACCTCCAAGCTCTTTCCTCAGGAAATCTTTTTACCAAGTCTTCACACAGGCTTCCACCTTTCCCTGTACAGAATAAGACATTTTTCTGGTTTCTCCTATGATATTGTTTATGGTGCAGGGAGAAAGGGARCAAACCCTGCAGCTTGACCCTGCTCCCCAAGTCTGTCACTCAAAGCTCCATCAGCATCAACCAATGCTGAACTCCTCAGGGAGCTGCAAGGAGAAAGGATTGGAGCTTACTGTCTGGAAAGGAGCTTTGAACTGAAAGATATTGGTGTTCTGGTATACAAAACATTGACCATTAGTCTTTGCAACAATGAAAGATGTCTGAATTTCGGGCTGCATTACCACAGACTTTAGATTGAGTGGAATAACTGCTATCCATTCTTCACTATTTGACAAAATGGGACTGTGTATCCAGTTGTGGACTCCCAGTGCAAGAAGGATAATGTCAAACTGAAGAGAGTCTAGCCAAGGGAGTTTAGGAGGAATATGTGGCATGAGAAGAGAGWTGTAGGGAGCAGGTTTTGTTCTGCCAGGGAAAGCAAGCTGCTGCCTTCAGCTGCCGAAATGCACTTATGGAGGTGGCAGAGCCTGGCATATCCTAAAAGGATTCACAGTGCTGGGAGTGAGGGGCAGCAGACATTGATTACAGCAAGGGAAACCCTGTTATACCTAAGGAAAACGTTTTTCAGCTTGAGGGTGTTTGAGCTTTAGGAGGTGCTGTCAGAGCAGGTTGTGGAGTCTCCTCCCTCAGTGATATTGCAAATTCAGTTGAGCACAGGCTCAGCTGTCTGATCTGCCTTTACAGGTAACCCAGTGTTGAGCAGAGTTTGGTCMACAGAGGTTCCCTCAAGACCTAAATATTCTGTGATTATGTGATTCCATGGTATTGTCATGAATGTACACCCCTGAATGCACACATGACACAAAAAAAGGYATGGGTAAGGTCCTTGGAATGATCAGATTAAGTACCTGGCTTTTTTCTTTTTAAAAAAATTTAAATATTAATATGACTGCAAATAGAGTCCCAGTATGGTAGTGGCTGTAACAGCTCTGACTTGTAACAGCAAGAAAGAATTACATTTAAGTAAATATTTCTTTCCACTGTTCCTCTTGAAGAGAGGTGTCTGGGTGACAGCTAATCCTCCTCTCTTCCAAACAGCCCTCTTCATTCAGAGCATTGCCCACCCAGCATTGCCCACATCTGCTGCGTTACATGCACATATTTTGCAAAAAGCAAAAGGGTCTGCTGCTGGTGGGGTAAAATACTAAGAGGAGGGACAAAGACATAGAAAACAGCTTTTACATTTAAGCTTGTGGCTCCTTAAGGGATGTTTTCCCTGCAAGGCAAATGTCTGTAGCTGCTCACTCCAGAGAACCTGCAACTGAGTTTGTTTGACAAAGMAAGAGAAATGCATAAATGTGCAAAGAGGAAAGAGATGGCAAAAAGAAAATCAGTGAAACAATAAAAATGAATGTTCTTTTACACAATTGCCAACATTAAGCCACCTCAGATGCTTACATCCACACCTCTGTGRTGCAGAATTAACTTGATTTATTTTTGAAATGCAATCTTAGTGACAGCAGTGAGTAACATGTAAAAATGGGATTACATGAACCTTTAACAGGCAGACAAAGTTTCAGAAAGTGATGACATTATAGTCTGTTTCTACAAGCCTGGTATAGCTCAGAAATGGAGGAGAAGATTGTCAAAACAACTTCCAAAAATGCCAGGGAGGCAGTTTGCTTAAGCTTAATAAAAAAATTATAACATTTGCTCTTTCAGAGTCAGACTGGAACTACTTGCTACCTTAAATTGTACTTTATTCTCAACCTTGCAAAAGCTTTTGCCTGGATTCACCTTAAAGACTATTGATTTCAATTGCACTATTGAAAATAAAGAAGTAAGATAAGGACAAAAATTTAAGTTCTGCAGGATCAAAGTCTTATTCTGCTGAATTTTCGCTGTTGCAAATGAAATGTATGAGAGATAGGGACACCATGAGGCACAATTTGGTTATATTTTTTTAGAGATTCATCATTTCAGTAAATTGTTAATTTGTAAAAGAAATAAACATTATCTGCTCTTTGTTTCTTTCTGCTGATGCTTTAGTGCAACAATGACAGTTACTCTCATAAAACCGTGCCCCTAAAAAAAGTCAAAATGACTATTTTCTCTACACAGTTCTGTTTACAATATTTTAGAGCAAGAAACTATTCCACTGACATTATCTCTTCAATTAGGCAAGCCTGCTGTGCTGTTGGTAATTGCAAAGCAGATTTTTGTACCAACATAAAGAAAGCTTTTCTCTAACAYGTGTGTGAAAGCATAGTAGGTGGGGGAATTATGCTCACAGTTTGGCTCTTCAGAGTTTATTAATGTTATATTTCAGAATATTGGGATATTCAGTCTGTGTTCAAGTGTCAGGATAAGCTGGGGAAGAATGGCTATAGGACCCAGAAGCAGAGCTGCAATATACTCCATTTTAGGAATCCATTCTGGTTTCTAATGTGGGCAGAAAATTAAATGGTTGCCTGACTCTGTCTGGTCATAATGTACAGCACTGGGGTCCAGCAGCAATAAATATTCACTGTCCTAGACAGTAAAAGTGAGGCATTAACATATTTATATTGGACCAGCAACCATTATAGTAATATATTAATAACTAGAATGAATGATCCAGCTCCAGAGGCTGGGTCCATGCCCTGTTTGCTTTGCTGGTCCAGATGAGTCCTCAGGGATTAGTGTGCCTAGACTTAGACTTGTCTTTGTGCCAGCTCTGTGTGCACTAATCCTGKGCTGCCTGCTCTGGGAAGGAGCACTTGTCAAATCCCTTTGCATTCAGGCTCAACATGGCACAATCCAATGCAAATGTTGTGCCTGCGGGACATTTGAAATGAAGCCACTGTCTGTATGTGCCCAGGCTCCCTGGTAAGAGAATTTATCTTTACAGCAGATCCAGGCTTAATTCTTTCCTGTGCCTGAAGGGATTCATATCTGAAAGTCTCATTTTGCAGGAGAATTCTTTAACTATCAGATGGTGCAGAGAGTTTAGTACCTTGTAGGTGAGCTGTTGTCCCCACCCCAAATCACACACAGATCATGGTCTATATCCAGAAAAAAAAAAAAAAAAAAAAAAAAAAAAGAGCAGTTCTGGGCTTAGTCCTGTCCCTGGGGCAAAGTAGCACAATAAAGAATTTGTATTCATGGACTTATCTTTTCTCTTTAAATAAAAGGATTGCGCAAAACCCAGTTGAAATAAGTCCTTAACTTGTGCTATCCTCCAAGACATGGCAAGAGGAGCCAAAACTGGGCCATGAATCATGATAATAATTTAAGAAAATGAATGATCATGCTACAGAGGCCAAGTCCATGCCCTGTGTTCTTTACTAGTACAGATGAGTCCTTGGGGATTGGTGTCCCCAGCTGGAGACCTGGTTTCTTGCCTTTGCCCCAAAGCCCCTTCCAAGAAATATTTACTGACTGTAACATGAGAAGGTGAGACCTCCTGCTGGTGGAGAAAGGCATGTCTTAACCAGTCCTTTCAGGTGGAAATGGTGTGAAAGATACTGGGCTGGGTTATGATTTATTTCAAATTCTGACCTGAGAGGATTGTGTGTAGCCATGCATTGGCACTCCAGGCAAGAAGATGTTTCTGTACATGTAAACCTGCTTGAAGCTGCCATGGTCTGCTCAACCCCAGGAGGGGATGGGAAATCTGGCAGAGGGGGAAGCTGCTTTCATCTTTCAGGACTTGCTGTGGTATTCGAATGTTTGCCTTACAGAGGAAAAATTAAATCAATACATTTCAGAGGTTTCCAAAAATCAGAAGAAAGAAACTATTCCCAAACCCCTTTCCACAAAACTTCTCTGCCTTACCCATATCAACCAAAACAAACAAGTTGCTTGTTAGGACACTGATCTGGAGCATCTAAATGCCAGGTTTAGGACCTTGTTCTAGCTTTCCCTCTGTGAGAAGGATTTAGGATTTCCTATGGGCTCCCCAAGTTGGGACCAGCAAACTGTAAAATGTGTTTACCTCCTCAGCCTCATGCTTATTTAATGATTTCTACAATATGAAGCTGCTGTATGGAGAGAAGGGTTCACAGCCCGCAATCACAGCCAAGGTCTTACCCAGGCTATGGCACCCTTCGTGTTACTCCTTACTGTCCTTTCCTCACTCCCAGGAGAATATTATTCTGGGATGGAGACTTCTCAGACCTAAAATCCCATTCTGAGTGTTCTAAGTATTTTCTGACTAACTTTTTTTCAAAGCAAATCCTTCCATCCACTTGTTTTTGATGGTGATGTTTCTCAGCAATGAAAGAAACAGCATTGACTCATTAGAAAATCCCTTCAGGTCACACTTTTATTGCATTGTACTTTTAAATCTGCAGGGAGGGGAGAACTAAGTGTAGAAAATTTTGCTGATGTTCTTGTTTTTCAAAGGTTTTAAGGACATAYGACAAAGAAAGGCAAAGATGCTTTTCCTGAGTAAATATGCTTCAGAGTGGAACAAGAGATAGGGCATCAAAATCATCTCTTCCTAAACACAAGGTGACAYGCTGACATTCAAAGAAAATGGCAACAGAGCACTCTGCCAGTATGTGGTGATGGATTCTCAGTTCTTTGTGTGATTCATGATGATAGCTTGATGTCAAGTCTTTGCTGTATATCAGRGAAGAAATAAAATATAATAATTTTAAAAATCTAGTGACTTCTGACAGGAAAAATCTGAGATAAGGATGGTCTGCATGTCAATGGTTTAACATATGTGGCTTTTAAAAAGAAGMTACATATGTTAAATCCATTAATTTTATGTTATTAGGAGTACTGAATAGATGTGTCTGGTTGCATGGAAAGTGCAACATTTTAATGTATACCTTTTTTTTTTGTTTCACTTTCCAGTTATGTGATTGAAAGCTACTGCATTTTTATGGGACTTTGTCGGGAGCCAAAGGGTAATACTTCCAAGAGCAAAGATATCACTGAGGAAACTGAGCTCTGAAAGCCAAAGTCTCTTAATCACCTACATCATTTAGGCCAAGACCTTATCAACCAGAAATATTTGGTTCCTTCTTTGAATTCCAGTGACGTCTTAAAATACGCCATGTCTTTCTGCCAAACATATCGCTGCTGGGTATGCCGAAAACCTCCTAACAGCTGATACAGCTCTCTGGAGCATGCAGAGTCTTAGGCCAAACTCAGAACTGCTGTTTAGGGAGGTTTTTTTAAAGAGCAGAGGTAGGAATGGCTGTGCTAGACCTGGACCAATAATCCWTCTCCCCCTGCATCCTGTCTCTGGCAGTGGCCAGGAGCAGGCTTGCTGGAAACCATATGGGAACAAGACTGTCACATAGTAATGCTTCCCTGTGGTATTTTTCTTGACTCCAAAAATTAGTGCTGAACAGTCTTCTGAGCCAATGTTGTCATCTTTATATCATATAATCCTCAATGGATTTTTCTTTCCTGTATTTTTCTGGTTAAATTTTGAACTCATCTCAATTGTGTTTGCTTCCCCAGCGCCCTGTTCCAAAGAACTGATGCCACCAGCCAGGGACATTYGATGCCTCCTAATTCTTAGGGGATTTCTTCATTACGAATTTATTCACGCGACTAATTCCTAATCACAAGTGTTGCAAAACCAGCGGGCACTTTTCCCGTGGATATCTCTCCGTTTCAGATCCCTCTTTGTAAAATKCAGCCACGTTCTCACAACATGTAAGGATGCCGCTTATGAATCACTCAGATGCTGTGCCAAGCCTGTRGAAAAACCCATTGGGAAAATGAACAACTGAACAGCATGCTGTACATGAGTCTGAGGCCCAGATAGTGAATAATGAGGAGAAAACAAATKATCAGTGGGATGCTCATTAAATGAACACCATCCTCTAGTGTGCTGGACKAGCATAGACAAGCTTGTTATCCGTTTCTGTAATTAGAAGCAGTGTCCTAATGGATATGCAGAAATGTGCCAAATTCAGGTTTGACTCACGTTTGACTTTKCTGTCTTAAAGGGTTGTTTCAGTGTAGCTGGTGCATCTTCATATGCCGTCTCTGAGATAACACCTTTCCCTTAAAGTGAGACAGCTGATCATTACAAATGGGTAATGTATTTTTCCTTTTTTAAGTTCTAAAAGACACAGGTGATTCACTTTTGTGAGCAGCTGAGTTGTTTTTTTTTTTTTTTCCTGAGGATTTAATTTCCCAGCCTACCCATTGCCTTATGGATAGGCCAGTGCAAATATTATTGCTGTGAATGAAAAAGACCACTGATAACTACTGTGACCTGTAGAGATCATATGTGCCAGGTTTAACTGGAGTGCTTAGCAGGCTTATCTTGGTAATGAAAACCAGCTGCTTTTCAGTCACACCAAGCTGTTCATAGTTAGCAGTTCCCATACACAAYTAAATCGTGTTTTGTACAAGGAAATGTGTTTGCAAGATGTCCCAGGCTGGTAAATAAAAAAGGAATGGATTTAGAAACATCTCTGAAAGCAGCATCCTCTGACTTTTACGTATATATTTGTAAACATTGAGGAAAGGGTCAAATCCTGGTGCCAGCTGTCCAGCAGCCTTAGCAAAGARCTAGAAGTGAACAGGCCCAGGAGAGATTCAAGTAGATTTCTAAAGTAAACTCTCCTTGTTGTGTCAGCTGTTTTATCTCTGGTTTAGAGCTGACATAAGCCTCCTGATGGTGTTTGAATGATTGCCTTTTTCCTTCCCAAATCTTGCTTTCCTGTGGTTAAAGYAAGGTGTTACTGTTCCACAGGTGTCTACAGGACCTGGCAAAAAGTAGCAGTGGAAGTYAATACCAGTGAAGGTGGAATCTAAATGCACAGGCAGATGAAAATCCAATAATCCTGTGTCCTGTAATTCATATCCTGTGGTAACTAGATGATAGTCCATCATGGTCTGCCGTGATGCAGAAAAAAAATTATGGGAAATAACCATTTTTGAATTTCAAATAAAAATAAAACAAAACCAAGGCAATATAAAGATAAAAAGTGAATGGGTGGAGCAAACTTAAGTCTTGTTTGTCTTATATTTTATCACATAAACTGTGATATAATTAAATTCTTTCAAGTTTTTTGGATATAAAACTGTCTTTAGACATTACTTCCCAGCACAGGCATAGAAAGATGTGCCAGCCACAGGTCTAGARTGGCAGAACTAAGAACAGGAGATATCACAGCCAAAGTAATTACAGTGGTTACTCTTAGTCCCCAACCTGGAGGTGAAAATGTGGAATGGCTGATTTCTTAGTGACAACAGCTGACCTTTTCTGCAACAAGGGAACAGATTGACGAAAACCTGATATGAGCCAGAGCAGAGTCTCACGAGTTTGTTTTTTTAGCTGTTAATACAAGTAGCCATTACCCCACAGCCTTTTTCTTGCAGGAGGTGCAATCTTCTGCTCGTGCTGAGGGAGGCAGAAGTGAAATGCAGCATAAGTGGTGTCCAGGCTGTGGCATTTCTGATGCATGGCATTTTCAATGCATGACATTCCAGAGCTGAGCTTTGCATCTGATGCTCTGTCTGATTGTACAGATGGCACGGGAGGATGCATGAAGCCAAAAGGAGGAATCCCTGGCAGTGCATAACTTTAGGGGCCCAGTGGGAAAGGATTTCTGCTGTGTGGTTGCTSTGTGGCTGTATCTTCCCCTTCCCCTCATCTCTCTGTTCATCTCCAGCGAGACAGTGGAATGCAAACACATCCTTGGGTAGGAATCCTCTCCGGATAGGGGCACGTTGGTGCTTGGCATTTCCCTCCTGAGATGCCCAGTTCTGAGAGGTGGTGGAAAATGGAGACTATATTCCCAATCCTAGTTATTGCACACTTGAATTTTGGCACCCAAACATGCAGCACGTTGCCTCCCTCAGCAGTTTCCACTGCTTGGCTTTGATGGCAGCAGMCTGTGTGGATTTGGTTTTGGCAGTGCTTTAGTACTGATTTTTCTGTGGGTGTTTGGAGGTGGAGGAAGGCTGAGGGTTGACAGCAACTGCAGAACTTGGAATCACCAGTGCCTGGTGTGTTCTTTAAATGAGACTGTAAACCCTCTCAGGGGCTGGCCTGGGGCTCCAAAACCATAATTTGTACCAATGGTCTGGCTCTGTGAAGAATGAGAGCCAAATCACAGAGCCAGCACAGGCTGCTGAGCAGCCAATCCAACCTGCAGGAACAGTCCATTCTCCTGCTGCCCTGTGGGCAGGAAATGCCCCCTTTTTCATCTGCAAACTGCTTCTGGTTGAWATGGTGAGTGTGCTTGTAATGAGAGCTCTTGTTTGACACTGAGACAAAAAATGTCCAAGATTTGTGGTAATAATGATATGAAAAGAAATTATGGATGACTGTGTTGCTGTCCCAACACAATACTGTAGGAGCAGCCTTTAGTGTCTGTGTTTGAGGGTACTTGGTTTGCTAAAAATTGCTCAGGGAGGGGCATTCTGAGGCACAAGGTGCATTGTAGGAGTCCCTTGCAGCATGATCACAGACCTGACTGAGGGGAGAATCAAAYTTGTACCAAACAGGCACTAACTAGCTAGAACAAGGTCCTAAACCTGGCATTTAGATGCTCCAGAGCAGTGCCCTGACAAGCAACTTGTCAGGGAATTGTTGTAGTTACCAAAGGTTTCATCTGCTCCTCAATCATCACAGWAATCCCATTTTATCACACACTGTGCAGAAAACTAGCAGTTATTTTCATTCAYTTTTGGCTACTCATTTATATTAAATGTTAGATCACTGAGAAAATAACAAGAAGTGAAAAAAAATTCTAGAGATGCTTAACCACTGTGTTATCTGTTTTTACAACTCATCTGGGTATATGTGATTAACTTTTAAGTTTAAAGAGCTTAAAAGTAATTTAACATTTCCCCAACCTCTCATTTGGTTCTCCTCCTCTCCAAAATACTGAGTACTTCAAAGAGTGAGCTACTTAAAAATGATAGCGTATTCACCTGCTTTAAAAGGCCTGTGTCACTTCTTAACATTGAGGGAGAAGCTGAKGTATGATAAAATGTTTTATTTCAGCATTCTTTTTATTCACATAGGGAAAAGAAAGGAAGAAATGTTATCTTCTTTACTTCCAGGAAACATTAAAATTTCCTTACCCTACCCTGCAGCGCATTTTGTTTTGTTTTAWTTTGTTAATASTCTGTATTCTGATTGCTGCTTGGTAAAGAATAAAAGAGGAATTTTTAGTCATGGGAATGCAGAGATGTTTATTTCCACTTTGGGAGGATAACATAGTTTAAAAAAAAAATCATCTGTTTTCAGAGTTAGTTGCTGAAGCACCTGGTATCCCACGCTCCACCCAAGATAATAAAAATATTTGAAACTGCAGGAAGGCAATACAGCTGTGCAAGCTTATATGGGATCTTGTTGATTTAATTAAGTTCAGAAAAAGCAGCCATACCAATAAATGCATATTTGCTTGAGGGAGGTGTTATTTGATAAAATAAAGTTTCCACCCTTGATTATCTGGGGTTTAGTTCCACATTATAGTCTCCCATAATTTCTCTGGTGCAATCAAATCCTGTTCTTGTTGGAATCGTGCATAAGAGGATAATTTTTTAAGTGTGAAAATGACACTGTGAGGACAAATTCAGATCCAGCTCTTGCTGTTGATTTTTGTGGCAGCATAACCTGGTTAAAAAGAAAGAACAAAACCAAAACAAGCCAAGTTAAATTCTCTGCCTTTTTTGGGGATCCTCCTTGGCAGCAAATATAGTCTCTWGTATGAAAAAAGACCTTTATGCCTCGATTTGTGAGGCAGTTATACAATTACAGGAGAGAGCCTTGGCTGGGGAATGCCATACATATGGGACAAAGAGCAGGGAATGTTTCGAGCATGGAATTCAATTCCCGGAAGGGYGGATGTATCACCTCCCCTTGGTCCAGCTGGGGGAAAACTCCAACAGTCATCCTGGAAACAGGAAAAGTGACACCAYATTAAGCGAGGGAGGTGCTAGAGTGATGTTTAACATTCAGGAATAAATAAGGGTACAGAATATGKTATCATGTGCAAAAATGGGTCTACCTCTGCTAGACAGTATTGAAATTAATAAAAAATATCTATTTGTTGCAAATGAAAATTTTCTGCAAAACCTTAGTGCGTGGTAAAAATTGGGACTTTTCAGCTTTCTCCAGACTCAGGAAACTCAGACTATTTGGGAGGATAGACACTAATCCATATGGGAAGCTGTATGTAATTTTCTTTGTAATTTTCTTCTTAATTTCCTAACATATGTGGCAAGTTTCCAAGATTTAAATGTAGCAACTATAAATCACTGTGYGATTAATTAGCAGAGTGTGTATTGGTGTAGGGGTGCTAAGTCACTACTAAAGRCACGGCATGTGGAACAAAGGCCGTCACTTCTCTTGCTGATCTTTAGTTTCTTGCTGGAAAATCAGTGGATTGTTTGAGAACATAAAGCATTGATAGATGAGAGATTGTTTTCAGGCATTTGCTCTGCATCCTGTTTGAAGTGTTCCTGGCTAAACTCACTGGCAGTGCTTTCATGTGGTAATTCTGTATTTGCATATTGTCAGGGGAGGACTCTGAAACTTGAGAAATTTTCTAAGTGAGGTTTTAATATAAAGGCAGAACGACAGAATTTTTGGAAATGGAAAATAAAAATGACTGAAAAAAATAGCAGCACTTAGCAAATGCAAACTGAGTGGAAAGATGGAGCATCGTTGTGTATTTTTGCTTACTAGAGATGCAGTAATACTGGAGATGTGCTGAATCAAACCTCATTTTACTGGGAAATCAATGAGAGGAAATCAATGAGACTGGTGCTTGAGACAGCTCACTCTAACTCCTGTGCTGGAAAGCACACAGTGTGGGYGAATATAAACCACTCTGCAGACCTAGAAATGGTAATTTGGAGTGCTGAGAATGTCACTGACACTTTTTCTAAAAGCTGTCTAATATCACTGCAAGTCTTTACGTGCCTCTTCTCTCTCTGTCTACAGTGATATGAAACAAGAAGAAAGCTAAACTGATTTGTACCTATTTTGTGTCTCGTACACAACTTGATTTCCTGAGCCTGTTTGACTATCAAAGCTGCTGCCAAGTTTGGTATAATCATTGCCTGTGATTCAGAATCACCTCACCCTGAGAACAGGGTGCTCAAATYCATGTGTGAAACTGTACTTTTCAGGACTGGGTCTGCACAATTTCCTAAGTAGGCATAAATGTGTCTGGATGGACTGGGACAGCATTTCCTTWGGGAATCAGGCTGATGATCAGGTTATAAAGTGACACATGAATAACTCTGTCTGGGAGGGGTAATGTCACCCACAGAACTCAGCAGCTCTGAACCTACTCAGCCCCTCAAGAGCACCATAATAGAAGTCGCTGCACGCAA
The DNA here is from genome assembly GCF_030028575.1 of Malurus melanocephalus. NCBI lineage: Eukaryota > Metazoa > Chordata > Aves > Passeriformes > Maluridae > Malurus > Malurus melanocephalus. Next base: position 2,679,152 of record NW_026623255.1, read on the forward strand.
TCCCACACCACTGAAATGTGTGTTGTAGATTTATTAAGCATTTGATTCCTCCATGGCTTTCTGTAACACTTATTACTCAGGAATCTGGGTTTTTCAGTGTTAGTAACGGTGTTTTTGTAACAAGATGGCTAGATTACCCCAATCTATAAACGAAAACAGCCACAGAGGTTGAGATGGAAATGTCTGTTGTTCTGAGTGGCTGATCAGGCACGGATACCAATCTCTCTTTGCATCATGCACATTTTCTTCTGCTCTACTTAGACCCAGCAGGAGGACCAATGAAAACATATGRAAATCTGCCTCTCKGGTGRGATTCTTGACCAGGTCTAGAGCAGYTCAATAGTGCAGTTTTATGCCTCACTGTGTGGTTTTCAGATGCTTTAGCTACAAAGGCAAACGTGATTTCTATTGAACATGCACAAACTGTACATTTGAAGGGTCTGTAACTTGACTGAATTTAGTCAGATTTYCACTGGGTGGGAAAAACAATTGCTYACAGACAAGCTGCACTGTCACTGACATCTATGAYGTGTGCTCCAAACTTCCAGATTTTGAAGAAAATGTTGCCAGAATTATCCAGAACCAAAATAACTGGGTGCTATTTGCTTCTCTTCTTGGGCCAGTAAAGGCTGGGAGGGATAAATGCTAAAGTGTATAAAATTTGAACCTTGAATGGTGATGGCTTGGGCAAGCTATAAAGTGGAATGCAGGCTGTGGAACATGAAGCTTTGGCTGGCATCAGTCTGGGCTTCCAGCCTGCTGACACAGTTTTGTTGCAGACTCCTACTAAGTTATTTTCTTGTATTTGATGTACTTTGCTATGCTTAGATGCTCTTATGCCAGGAGTGTATTTACCTACACATACTTTTCCATGAAAAAGTCATCTATCTGCATATACTTGCAATGCAGACAGATGGAATACAGTCTAGTTTATGTAGTATCAACAAACCCATGCTCTTTTTTGCCTTTACATATCACTTAAATTACATTTTGAATGCCACCATCTGCACATTAGTGTGCCTCAGCAAGGCCTGCTGTTCCTATGAACTATTAATCGAGAAGTTCTGGCTACTCTGAAACAAAACCATTCTACTTGCCCCTTTCCTCAAGTACTCAAGGGAAAAAAAAGAAGCTAATAGGTGTCATGAGGTGTTTTGATGTAATTTTAGATAAACATAGCTGTGAATTCTAAAGATGTAGCTTCTTTATATCCATCCTGTTAATTAATAAAAGTGCTTAAATATAARTTAATCACTCATGTAAATGTTTGCTTTATAGGTTTCATGATGGAACATATCTGGAGATCAGTCCTTCCCCATTGTTGCCAAGTTCCTGCTCAGTCTCTCTGCAGTTCCCTGATTTTGAGATTTTTGCTGTGGAGATGTGTGAGCTGGGGACRGCTCTACAGAGCCTGTATTCTACTCAGTTCAAAGGAGGTGGATTTAATTACAWGTGGGACAATTTGAAAAGATTTTGTAGTTCAGAAAAGCTCTTAAAAATCCTTGCYGGCAAACTAAATAAATGATCCTTTATTGCAGCTCTTCATCTTTGTATGGCTGCAGACAGTTTAACAAGGACCTCTGCTGTTCGTTTAATTTATTACACTCCCTTACACTTCTAATTCTTGCTTTTTAATTCTTTTTTTTTAATGAGTTCTCGTTTTATTGGTCTTCTGCAACATTTTTTCATGCCCTTGTGTGCTTACATGCACCAACTCTATGTCACATAAAAAAAAATTGCAARTCCTCCAATACCAGCTGCTGTAGTTAACAAATTTGTTACTTTATTCTTATTGAACTATGTCAAATCCCTGTAACATCTGGCATGTTTTAATTTCTATGCTACTGAGGGTTGATTTTTTATGTAAAAATCCCAGATATGGACCTGTCAAAAATTTTCTTACACTGTAGCTTCTTTAAGCCCCTTAAATTGCTTCTGTAAGTGTGATTAATTCCAGTTGACAACTACAAATTATTTATGGATTTGTAATTTGTTTCATTTGTTATATGGATTTTTTTAAAAAATATTTTCTCTTTTGTTTTCCGATCTGGTGAGTAACCCAACCAAGTGAATAATGGAATAGCATTTCTCCCTGTTGAGCTGATTTTTCTATCTATGTTACTGAACCCGTACCTACAGATTCTCCTTGAAAGAGCAGATGGGCAGTTTTGGACAAGGGGAAAATGCAAGCGATGATGGCTAAGTTAGAAAATCAGTTTTGTCTCTCTTTTTGTGTCATGTGAGATTTTTGTAGTATGACTTTTCATAATATTTTTATTATATCTCAATTTGTGCCCTTTTCTACTTAGTGCCCTTTTCTCCTTGTTACAACCAGATTTCAGCAGTTCTTTCCCAGGTCAGAATTAATCCTCCAGAGTTTTTTTGCTTGTATCCCATTTGGTCTCAACTCCTGCCCTACCACCTGCTCTCTCTCCCTTGCACCTGCTTCCCTGTTTTTAAACAAAAATCTTGTAGAAGAAGGTTTACTGGAGTGTGTCAAAGGGTTAATACACTGCTCTCTCTCACTGCAGTTTAATGAATYGCCCGTGTCTTTGATATTAGCTCATCTGAGACTACCCCAAATGATATATGATCTGTTCAGGCACTTTCAGGCAAACCATATCATTAGCAATGCTTCCACAGCATCCTCCCAGCTGTGTGAAAAACCAATTTRAAAGACAGGTTAAAGCATTATATTGGTTTCACAAAAGGGGTGAATGAGGGGGGGAGACAAACAAAACAGAGCAATGCTCAGCTGGGGCCTCACTGTCACCACCTCTTCTCCTTGGTTCAAGGTTATGGGGCTGCACACCAGCTCACATTTAAAGTCTGACATGTATCCTTCTCTTTTGGCTAGATGGGTATAACAATATTAATATGAAAATTAATCACTTTACATGGGGGACTCGGTGGAAACCCTTTGYTAGAAATGGGTATGACTCCTGAGASCTTCATAAAGAGACAAAGCAACGAGTCCAACAATGTGCTGGAAAGAGCCTTTAGAGAAGGTGTTTGTCTGTGCAGACTGGAAGATCCACTGAAAATAAGCTGCTGTGTAGCTGTGTGAAAGGCCCAGACAGAGACTGCAGCCTGATGTCTATCTGACAGCTGGAGAGGCCCTCAGCTTTTGGGAACATCCCTGGTGGGGAGAAGGAGGGAAGATTTCCATCATGTGTGGCATTKACCATTTGTGGTGTAACATTTATGCCCCCCTCCTCAAACTCTGAAAGAAGGACATAGTGGCCTACAAATATAGTTGCTTACTAAAATACCAATAGACCAAAAATTATCAGCATGTTTCATTTATTTTCTATGGTGCAATGAAACACTGTCTTTTCCTTGACTGTCACGTCTATTGTCTCTGGGAATGGCATTGGGCCTGGAGAGGGTAATTTATGAATCTGAACTCCCATTGCTGACTTAGACATATTCCAGCTGCACAAAAGACCAAGGAATAAGATTGTTGTGAAAAGGGATGGACAGGGAATGAAACCACTCATGGTTTCTGACTGGGATTTGAATTTAGCAAAAGAATCCCTTTCACCATGCTGAAGTGCTGATGCTCCAGGGTAAATGATCACATAGATAGTAGAGAAATCGGTAACAACAGTGCAAAACAACTGCCCTTCTACACGGAAAACTCTGAGTTGGTTATCTGACTGTGTTTTACATCCGTCATAAAACTAACATTACATAATTCCTGAAGCAAATGGCATAATTTCACTCTCATGCATTTAACTAACTTATTAACACTAATTAAAATGGTGGAAATCACTAATATGGTTCAGAATTTGCTACTCTCTTTGTCCATGTGTTATTTCTTGTCTGCTCTCAGTGAAGTCTGAACTAGGAATAAAACATGGACCTCCCAATCCTACAAGCTCCATCCATTGTGTTTGGTGTCTTTCTGACTCTCAGATCTTGCGTCACTCTTAGGGACAATGAAGATTGGTGATGAGCTTTGTCACCCTGTACATTCAGTTTATCAATCCAAAGCCTGCCAAGGCTGAAAAAGGCTGAGCATCCCCTTCTGTTGAATCGAATTTTCTTTTTTTTTTAATACATTAATTTTATTACAATTCCTCTTCTCCAAGTTTGCTTCACTTCACTCCCTGATTTTGAGATTTCTTCTCATTAATGAATAGTCTTCACTTCATGCAAGGAAATGAAACCTCATGATTTCAATAAGTATCATTTTGGCAAGTTTTGGTCCTTTTCACTGCACCTCACTTACACCTATTTGATTTAATGGYATTCACTCAATTTCAGTAGTCTTTTGAGTATTTTTTTTGTTTTGTTTTAATTGCATTTTGTTTCATCATAATTCCTCTCCTTTGTGTTTGTCTCACTTGGTATCAAGATTTTGAGATTTCCATAAGTATCATTTGACAAGTTTTTGGTCATTTTCATTGCCCTTCATTTCATCCCACTGCAATAAATTGTATCGACTACATTTCTGAACTTTCTTTATTTTTTTTTTTCAATTGCATTTCATTTCATCATATGTCTTGCCCAGTCTGTTCATTTCACTTAGTTCCCTGATTTCGAGATTTCATTTATTTTCATGAAATGAAGTTTCATGTGTGACTGTGCAGGTTGACTACACTTGCCACATACTTTGATGGTTCATCAGTTTTCCTCTAGGGTAGGGATACAGAGTGACACAAGCATTGCATCACTCTGTGTTTGTCCTGTGGTCATTTCATAAACATTAACACCCTAATTTCTGTCAGGATTCCTGCTGGACTTTCTGTTTGACATCACTGTGTAATGCTTTCAGATTCTGCAGCACAAGTGTGGTGTGGGGTGCAGGTGGCATTTTCATGAGCACCCGGGCTTGGTGCACAGCCCTGAGTCACTGGTGTCACCAGGTTTGAAAGAATACCCTCTGTTTCATCAGTGCACGTTTTATATCCAGCCCCACCTTGCAGACAGGCAGTTTATTGTTAGAGGGAGGGTCTTTCTTTTTCCTGATTATAGGAGGTTCTTGTACAACCAAATCATATATCAGCTTTGCTGCCTTTTGTCAGAGTAAGACAATTATTACCTTGCCATTATAACTTACAAAGCATGAGCATTGTGTTAAGTCCATTGATTTGTTCATATTATGGTTTTATCTTCTGGTGTGTGTTCATGTACACATAGGCACCAGTGGAAATACAATTTGTCTCCGACTCTGTGCAATAATCTACTTCACCCAACTTCCAGCAGCACAAGTGTATTACAAATCAAGTACAGCATTATCTGAATCAGCTGAATGGCTATATCAGTTTATACCTATTGCCWTTCATGAAGCTTGTATAACCCCCTTTCACTTTGGGACATGTAAGCCTCCTTGGTGTAGCATTTCAGAAACAGGTGAAACCGGTATTGAGACAATATTTTACAAAAAAAATTATTCTTTGGCTTATGTCTTGGTAAGCCCATTGTGTTGAATTCTCTAATCTCCAAGTGAATTTTACCTTGAGAGCCTGCTAAATTAATTAGRCTTTTGTTTGCATTTATCAGTGAGRTTCCTATTTAGCTTATTTGGAGTCTCTGTCAAAAGGAAGAAAAAATTACACAGTGAATATATTTTCCTTGTACTTGTTACTGAGCCTCAGCAAACTTTTATGTTTTTTTTCAAACTGTGTCAGTTCCAGAGGGCAGCCAGTCTTGATTTGAAGATGAGAAACTATGGAAAATTTTTCTTAAAATAATTTTGTATCTAGCTTCCAGTTACTAATTCTTGCCGTTCTTTCCTTTCTGTTTGTCCATAGGTCCATTCAATATGCTATGTGTCATCATGAAAATGAATGTKCCTGCTGTGACCAAGTCAGCTTAGCCTTTTGGGGCAATTTTGTTAGCTCAATAGATTCAAGATCTTAGGTTTCCAAGAAGAAATAATTTTAAATTATTTTTAGATTATTCCTTTAATTTTTCATTTTTAGCCCTTTCCTTTTTTATCCATGCTTTGTAAAATATGGATTATCAGCATTATGTGCAGTATTTCTGCGCATGCCATATGCAAATATGAAATCACATACTACATTATTCACTGCTCCCTTTGCACAAAGGGATCACAACAATCAAATCCATTTATTTTGCTGGTTTCATACTGAGAATTCATATTCTGTTATTTTTGTTTGGTCTTGAAAAAAAAATTGATAGCAGCTTGATGATTATTCCCCRATTGCCTCAAAAATCCTGTTTGTATTTTCCAGTATTTATCCCTGCATGACATTTAAATCAGTCATTCCACCATGTCTTCTTTAGTGTTCCTTCTCCATTCTCAAATGTGGGTACTATAATRGGCTTTTGCATTGTTCTGGTACTTYTCTTTTTCACCATGAATTTTGAAAGATGCAAACATTATTCATTCAGGTCCCTAAGCTTGCTAGAGATGGTGASGTGGGACTGTTTGTGTATCATAGGTAAGTAATCTTTGGCTCGTCTTTTTTCTAGCCTGAACTGTTACCACTTTATCACTGATGTTAATTGTGTCAGCCACCTGAGCCCAGTTTACTTTTTTAATGAAGAAAGATTGAAGAAAAAAAAAAAAAAAGGTACTAAATGAATTGCCCTTGCAAAAGCCATCTGCTACCAGGTTTTTTTTTCTTCATTTACTGAAGGACCAGGTCAGTTTGTTGTGATTTATCATATGTAATCCATCATAACCCTTCCCTTCTCTGCCTCAAATATTTTCCAAATGTGTTATTTTTACAATATCGTTTGCTGTRTCTTGGGCTGTATTTTCCTCATTGTGGGTAGCTTCTCATATAATTCTCATTTCTGGGTGAAATTCCTTTCTTTTAGCAGTGTAGAGATTTTTTTTCAGCAAATTATGGTTTATGGACATTCTTCTCAGGTGAAGTGCCCACAACAGTGCTTTAGGAATGCAGTGAAATGTCACTCATGTGGTGCAAAATAGTCTCATATGGTTTCAATCTGATATCAAATATTCCTTCTTTATTTGCCTCTGATGAAATGCCCTCAAACTCCTACAATCAAATTACTTCCTCACTAATGGAAATTCTTAATGACCTTTCATAAATGTCTTGATATACCAGCATCTCAATTTTCCWGCAAATCTTACACAAACTGAAAACGATTCTGGTGCTCAAGTGCAAAACACAGCAGTGCCAGTGAGAGCCAAGCATGCATCCTTCACGAAAAAGCTTTAGGGAAAATGGTRAGTAGGGAATGTTTTGAGAAGGCAGTTTCTTGATGGTTATGCAGCACTCAAGTGTAGCTATGAGTTCTTGGATATGGACAACTAAAACATCATTAGGATTTTAATCTGGCTTGTGAATCCTGCCTAAGATCAGGAGAAATTGTGTGCAGAGAGAAATAGTTTGCAGATGGCACASGAATATAGATGTCCAAACACAGCAAATGCTCCTACATTTCCACCAGTTCCAAAATATCTGTTAGAAAGTTTGTTCTGTTCTTTTTCACACAGCTCAGAATGTCTTTAGCAAAGGTTAAGTCCCCTTGAAAAGTGTCTGCAGGGATTAAGTTTTTTCTCCTAGGAAAAAAAAAAATTAATAAAAATAAATTTTACAAAAYTTTGTTGATTCATTGGCTTCAGCAAGGTGCCAGATCGAGCATCTACATGGAAACAGCCTTCCATGGCTCTGCCCTGCATTGCAAATTGTCTGTAATTTAATAGTGAGTGAAGCTTAGGGGGAGCAATTGCTTCAAATGTTTGCTGCCATTAGCTTAAGGGAGAGGAAATGAGAGGAATCCAGAAGTTTTCATTTCCAAGTGAAGCATGTCAGACAGCACAGCACAAGACCTTTTTAAATTGCAATATGGCATCATATTAAACAGAGCCCATCTGTGTTTCCTTTGGCTTCCCATCAGTTTACATTTTTTTCTTAGATGTAGTAGTAGCAAATGTCAGAGCTTTTTCACCCTTTTCCATTATGAAAAATTAAAATGTGAGTGTCTGTGGGTCTATAACTCTCAGCTGACCCTTTGCTGCAAACTCTGAGCTGCTCATCTTCTCAGAAATACCAGCGGTGAGCTTAAAAGGAGACACGGTGTGAAGTGACTTCCATCAAAGTGTGTTATTGCTGTTAATGAAATAAGAGAATAGTGATTAATGTGAAATGATGCCTGAAAATGAGTGGCAAGCACCAGCAGGTACTGAAGGGCTAAACATGAGTGGGACATGGACCACTAGCACAGCATGTGGATGGACCTGGGCTCCCGTGGGGTGTTTGGGCTCTACCTCTATAGTGTCATCAGCACAAAGTATAAGAGATTTCTTACTCTTGGGAGTGATGATGAGAATATTTAGGATAAAAGAGCAGGGGATTTGTGACACTGAGGGGTGAGAGATTGATACGCTGCTGCAAGGGCATCCAGGCACGAGGCCATGCATGCCTGAAAACGAGCTCTGTGTGCACCCTGAACCCACCAGCGCTGCCATCCTCCACCTCCCAAGGGCTGGCAACTTTTGGGACTGCCAGGGAAGCTGCACTGAGATGGGCTCTCAAAGCTGCCTGAAAGGGAGTCACCAGAATGAGTCTCTGAGCTGGACCCTGTGGGCAGCAAGCACAGAGAGATGAACTCTGGAAATACGGGATTTTGATGATTCCTGCAACTTAAAGGACTGCCTACTGAGTGGGTAGTTTGCTGTGAGTGGGCCTTTGTTTTGAAGGGCTCTCCTGCTAGATAGAGGGGAGGTGGATGCTTTTGATACCCAGGGATGGTATGGTTAGAGATGACCCCTTTTCTGGCATTCCTTTGTCAAGCTTAAATGTCATCTGTCAGTGAGAGAAGCAGGGGAAGGTGTTTGTGATGTGCCAAATGCTATTTACACGTCAAACAGTGATGTTCTGGCTGGGGTGGTTCAAGGGCTCTTGAGATCTTYCACCAGCTCAGAGGGTACAGCAAGGGAATGAGTGCAAGTTTTCAGATGTACAACRTGGGAATTATCTTGTTGAACAGCAGTGAGTCATCAGAGGTGAGTTCCTCTCTGCAGACACACAGATACTTGTCAGGATGTGAGTTCTATTGACCATCTCTGCCACTGATGCTGGTATTCTTTGTGTTCRGAGGGATGGGAGCTGCATCCCAGCAGCAGCAGCAGCCTGTGGAAATGGCCCATCGAATGTGTCTGCATCCTGCTGTTGTAGCTGTATCAGATATGCTGGGGAAATGCATCACTCACTCTCTTTTATGAGATTTTTCTCCTCTGTSGAGTCCAAGTCTGTAGTTAATCAGGCACAGGCACCAAAGTGGTCCCTCTCAGCCCCTTTAATAACAACATGGGCGTTGTTGCAGATTACCCAGCCTGCTACTGCACTGTGTAGACAAAGACAGAAGCACTGAGCTGTGTGGCACTTGCTTCAAGAGCAAATCAAGAATGGCAATTCAGGAAAGACTCATCGGTGCCTCTGACAAAACCAAGCTAAAAACATGAGGAGCACTGGATGTGTTTTCAAAATTCAAGACACCTAAAGCAGTACTTAGAGGTAAGACTATGTTTTGCCTTTGTGGAAGCTGAAAACGTCAGAAGACAGAAGAGAAGCACTGAATTTTTAGCTTTTTCATTTGTTTAATAAATTTTCAGCAGATTTGCTTTTCTTAGTCTWATGGGTCACTTTCTGATCCTTTTGGTTTGTTATTACACATGCTTGTGACAATCATGGGAGTTTTGTACTGATTACAATGAGTGTGTTTGATTAGATCAGACTTTTTTTTTAGATACGAATGTACAAAAACTGAGATGGATCAGAAGCCAGTAGAAAATTTCACTTTGTTATTCAAATGAGTTTTAACTTGACTATCTAATACTATATCTGCCTTTTGAAGCAGCTAAAATTACTTGTGGGGACTCCTTTTTCCAAAGATGTTAAGGCCCTCAAAAGCAAAATAGAAGCATGAACTGGGCAGCCATGAGAACAGGCAATGTTTCTGWTTCCTAAAACTTATTTTTGAAAGCTTTTCTATTTTTCTTCTTCTATTTCTGTGTCTTGAGGTTTTCTGAAAGTGTAAAGTCCTGTGCAGCCTGAAGAGATGTAATGTAGGGTTTAGGAGAAATGTCTGTGGTGCTTTCTAATGTCTGCTCAGTGATGTAATGCAGTGCAGATTAATGCCTCTCCTCCAGCTGGAAAACTCCAATGGAACTCATTGCATACCCCACTCATGCTTTTTTTCTTTTTGTGGTCTTAGAAAAACACCCCAAACCAAAACCCCCAAGTGARTCTGTTTCTGCTCACAGAACCAGCAGATTCTGGCTTGCTTTGGTGCAACATGATTAATGAAGTATAAATGGATCATTTTCTTATTGAAGGGCTACTGACAGATTAAAGGCTGATTAAAGCTGACTTTTGCTTTTATATGAAAGGAGGCAACTGCTTGATTCATGGTGGGCAGCAGTCACCATGAAAGTCTGTTTGCTTTTGATGGAGATGAAGGATGGAAGAAGGATTTCTGGAAGAATACATATTTTCTCTCAGGTAGAGCAGACGCTTACTATGCAGTATGTCCCAGCTTTTATGCATTAAAAAGTATATAAATGCATCAAGAGCAAGGAGGGTGGAGAACTCTTGTGGAAGCATTCAATAAATCCTGCATCAGGTAATAAACTCACTGATATCAAAGGGCTCATCTGCTCCTTAGAGATAAGCTCTTATGTAATTTGATACTTATCTGAGACCCATGAGTTTGCAAAATATAGTTGGGAAATCTGAGCAAAGGCCACCACAAGCCATTTGTGAAAACAGCATGATACATTTCACAGATGTCAAAGCACTAGAGCAGCCTTCTTTGCAGTATCTTAGAACTCTTGAATTTCCTGCTGAAGCATGAGAAACTGAGGAAAAGAACTAATGCTGGCTCAGACATATGCAAAATATCTTTTAAGTTGGGAAGTTTTGCCCACTGGAAAGTCTGTCCATGGTGTCTCAMGGTGCTTCATCAGTGCTTACAATAGACTGTGCTCCACCTGTGGGCTATGACAGCAATGTTTTCAGGAGGGTTTCCTGGAGTGTATCCTGCCTGTGAGCTGCAGGGCACATGGGCCAGCTTCATTCCAGACAAGTCTTGTTGGCAGCTTCCCCCACCTTGCCTTGGAAGCTGTGTTTAAGCTGGTCCTTGCCTGATTTGGGCTAAACTTGTGCCTCTGCCTGGTCTGGTATCCTGCAGCAGGCTCACAGGCTGATGCCTTGGCCTGAGCAAGAGTGATGCCTGTCCAGCTGTGCCCTTCATCTGTGCCTTTGTCTTCCATTGTCAAAACAGCCATCAGATAACTGTTTTCCACCAGTGATGGGCATGTACAAGGAAAATCAGTAGCAAGCTATTGACCTGACTCTTAAAAACCACTGTCTGAAAACAGGATCAACTTCTTTTGGTTTATTTTTCAGTCATATTTTATTTTCCTTTCTAGAAACTGCCTAATTTTGTTCTAATTTTTCTGATCTTATTGCTCGTGATAAGCATGTGCTGACTAATAATGATCAACAACCATAATTTTAGCAGCAAAAAGTTTGAAAAGTTTTGAGTCTATTTGCAAACATGCCAAGTGGATTTTTTTTTAAATGCATAGTTTGATATTTTCTTTTTACTTTGTCTGATAGTGTCTCCATAATTTCAGTTTCCTTGCAGCAAACATCACAGTATTTACAGTGTACACAGAACATGAACAGTGTTAAAAAACAGGCTATTCAGGGTTTGTCTTATTAGTTCAACAACAGCAAATAAGTTTAGGTAAGTTGGAAGCAGCTTTTTACCTCGGAGAGGTAAAGAATCAGGCTACAGTGSCCATGCTGAGGATGTTTGAAATTAGGTTGGTGACAGAACTGTGAGCTGTAGCTCCTGCCATTTGTCACTCGTGCCACAGCCTGCCCTACATGGCAGGATCAGGATGCAGGAGAGCAGCTGGCCCTGCTCCATGAGGAAAGGACCAGCACTGCTGGGAACTACCCTGTGGGGTATCATTCCTCTCTAATGAGCTTAAATGGAACCAGGTGGAGTGCAGAGGCAACATGAGGAGAGATTTTGTAGAAAACCCTGGTGTCAGTGTGACTATATAAATAAATGGAGGTTTTCTTATTCGGATACGAAACAACTGGACAGCTGAAGAAGGATGCTGACAATCCAGGGGGAAACACTCTGCTCTGCACTTTGTTTTGAATTAATAACAATGTCTGGCTGTATTGTTTTGTGGGTGTATGGAAGGCTGTTTTTTTTTTTTTTTTTTTTAACCAAAATATGTGTTTCTCATTTTCTCTGTCACTAATTTACACAATCTTAAACACCTAATCTGCTCCCTTCAGGTTCTATTAAAACCCAGGTGAGAGCTTGGCTTTTGCAAGACGCTGTGTTAACTGAGGCATGAACCTCCACCCTCCTTAAAGGCTGTTCCATATGTTGTAGCTGCATTTGTTGGCCTCTTGGCTGCATTTATTCTCACCACCTCCAGGCATTGAATTCTACAGTTAGAGCAGGAGTTTAGTGTCCTTCTTCGATCTCTCTATACCTGACCTAGGAAAATGCACATTTTCATCCCATTTGGAATAAAYTGCCCTGTGMTGTTGCCTCTCTCTTTCCATYYRTATTAAGYAAGTCTRTGTACTATACTTGTCTTGGGTGAGRGAGATTATTCCAGGCACAAACAAGTGAGTGCCAGGTTGGTATTTGATGTGACTTTTTGTGGCCAAGAGGGATCTTTATACAGAGGAATTTGCCTTTTTCATGAATACCCCCTATGTTTGGGTTGGTTTTTTTTTTTTTTATTTTCATGAATACCCCCTATGTTTGGGTTGGTTTTTTTTTTTTTAATTTTTTATTTTTTTTTAATTTTTTTTTTCAATTTAACCAAATTCAGTTATAGTATTTGGTATGCTTATTAGGATTCCAGATTTTTTTTTTTAACATACACAATACATTAAACCACTGAAATGCAATCTTTGTGGAATCCCTTTGGATTCCCTATAAATATTTAGCTTCCACTCCAGCTTTCTAGCTATCTTGTTGTTTCTGTCCTATAATAATATCCTTTAATATAACTCCCAGAGCTGTAGTATAGAACCTTACACYTTATAAAAAGAAATTTGCAATGGATGTAAGGAAAATATATCAGAAATATCCCTGCAAACAACTTACCAGTGAGTTACAGATAGTGTCAAGGCTGGCATTGTGCCASCACTGGGTGACCACTGCTTTTAGATATTTTTCTAAAGTTCATTTAATTTTTTACATGTGTTCATTCCCCAGCCCCCAATGAAATATTTTTGCAATGATCTCAAAAAAACCTAAAAAATCAATGCCAGCCACTGGGTCCTTAGAAGAAACTTTTCACAACAAGGAATGTATCATGCACACAATAGAACTAAATACCCTGACTATAAGAAACAGATTTCTTTTAAGATGAAGATTGTGATCAGCAGTAAGACAAAATAGAACTTTTACTATGGTGAAAAAAGGGTGAAAGGAATGAAAAACCCAGGTGGTGAATTCTTTCTAGGGCTAAGTCCCACAGGTCGGGGCAGAAGTCCCATTGCTGTACCTGAGGTAGAAACAATGGATTATTTAATGTGCATTGCAGTCAGCACTTTCAATAAAACCCCTCTCTGGGGATRTCTGCAGCTAGTGTTTGCACAGATTTCACTCTGTGCAATTTGGCATAAATCTCTGTTGCAAATACCTCTGCGTGGCAAGGGAGTTGTTCTTACCACCAGAGACCTTTTTCAGCAATCAAAATCCAAGCAGACCCCTACCCTGAAAACCAAACAGAACCAAACATTCCCCACCCCACAACTCAAAGACATGGAGCCCTTCCTCCCAATGCCATAGAATCATAAATGGTTTGGGTTGGAAGGGGCATAMGAGATGATYTRGTTCCAACCCCCCTGCTCTGAGATGGGACACACTCCATCAGCCCCACCTGCTCAGAGCCCCATCCAACCTGGCCTTGAACACTTSCAGGGATGGGRCATMCACAWCTTCTCTGGGCAAGCTATTCCAGTGCCTCACCACCCTCATTATGAAGAATTTCTTCTGTACACYTCATCTAAATTTCCTCTATATCAATTTGAACCYATTGCTCCTTGTCTTATCACTGCAWTTCCCAATAAAGGGTCCCTCTCTGGTTCTCCTGTAGGCTCCCTTCTGGTTCTGGAAGGTTACTATGAGGTTTCACAACYTTCTCTTCTCCAAGCTGAATATTCYTTGCTTTCTCAGCCTGTCTTRACAASAGAGATGCTCCAGTCCTACAGGATTTCCAAATTGTTGAGGCTGCAGGCTGACTCCTTCCTCATTCAATCGGTTGCTGAAAATCCTCAAAGACGGCAATTTCACAGTTTCCCTGAGCACCTGTTGTAGTTCTTAACTACTGTCACCGTCCCTCACTGCAGCCTGTGCTCATTGCTTCTGCTGAGCAGCTCTGGGTCCTCTGAATCCATCTTCTCTACCACCTCGTTTAAACTGTGGAAAGGCTGCAGTCAGACCCACAACAGCAACCTTCTCTCAAGGCTCGAGTGGACTCGGTTCCACCAGCTGCTGCCTGTAGATCCAGTCATCTTCACCATCAGAGCCAGCTT